>NC_085000.1:34437336-34479836 GCF_963854185.1 Sardina pilchardus | reverse complement strand
TGCTGGTCAGGTTGCTATAGTAGCTGTCGTGTGTGGTTGTGTTGGTCAGGTTGCTATAGTAGCTGTTGTGCTGGTCAGGTTGCTATAGTAGCTGTTGTGTGTGGTTGTGCTGGTCAGGTTGCTATAGTAGCTGTCGTGTGTGGTTGTGCTGGTCAGGTTGCTATAGTAGCTGTTGTGTGTGGTTGTGCTGGTCAGGTTGCTATGGGAGGTGTGGCTCCCGGTGATGAGGACGGCGGTGACCCAATGGCAGCCCAGGACCGTGGGGCCCATGGTGGACTGCATCGAGTGCTGGGCCCCCATACTGCCACTCTGGATCCTGGACCATGTCCTGGAGCAGCTCATCTTCCCCAGACTACAGAGAGAGGTAACAAGCACACCCACAAGTGCTCCAGCAAAAGTCCTGCTTTATTTGGGATCATAGTCAATGAGATATCACAGAATATAGGTGCCTTGTGAAATATCAGAATCTAGGTGCCTAGTCAGTGAGATATCAGAATATAGGTATATAGCTATAGAATATAGTGTGCCTTGTGAAATATCAGAATCTAGGTGCCTAGTCAGTGAGATATCAGAATATAGGTATATAGCTATAGAATATAGTGTGCCTTGTGAGATATCAGAATATAGGTATATAGCTATAGAATATAGTGAGATATCAGAATATAGGTATATAGCTATAGGATATATACAGTATATAGCTATAGAATATATCAGAATATAGGTATATAGCTATAGAATATAGTGTGCCTTGTGAGATATCAGAATATAGGTATATAGCTATAGAATATAGTGAGATATCAGAATATAGGTATATAGCTATAGGATATATACAGTATATAGCTATAGAATATATCAGAATATAGGTATATAGCTATAGAATATATTGTGCCTTGTGAACATGTAATCAGAGCAGGGTCCAGAAAATGAAATCAGCAGAAAACGTAGTTAGCGGTATATAAAAAATTACTTTTAGAAGTATAATCTCCAAAAATGTGCACAAACTAAACTATACAATATGTCTTCCGTGTTTTGGGGTTACATAACACATCTATAACACATTCTTATTGTATAAGAGTTCCATATTCCCCCATCTCCGTACGAGAGCACTTTTAATCAGAGCTGGCCCCAGCCGAGCTAGATTCAGCACATGCGTGGCCACAGCAAACAAGAGTGTGCCTTGTGAGATATCAGAATATAGGTGCCTAGTCAGTGAGATATCACAGAATATAGGTGCCTTGTGAAATATCAGAATATAGGTGCCTAGTCAGTGAGATATCACAGAATATAGGTGCCTAGTCAGTGAGATATCACAGAATATAGGTGCCTTGTGAGATATCAGAATATAGGTGCCTAGTCAGTGAGATATCACAGAATATAGGTGCCTAGTCAGTGAGATATCACAGAATATAGGTGCCTTGTGAGATATCAGAATATAGGTGCCTAGTCAGTGAGATATCACAGAATACAGGTGCCTTGTGAAATGTCAGAATATAGGTGCCTAGTCAGTGAGATATCACAGAATATAAGTGCCTTGTGAAATGTCAGAATATAGGTGCCTAGTCAGTGAGATATCACAGAATATAGGTGCCTTGTGAAATATCAGAATATAGGTATATAGCTATAGAATATAGGTGCCTTGTGAAATATCAGAATATAGGTGCCTTGTGAAATATCAGAATACAGGTGCCTAGTCAGTGAGATATCAGAATATAGGTATATAGCTATAGAATACAGGTGCCCTCTGAGCCGTGCTGGCGTGTGCCTGTGCAGGTGGAGAGCTGGAACCCGCTGACGGACACGGTGCCCATCCACGCCTGGCTGCACCCGTGGCTGCCGCTCCTGCAGGGCCGCCTGGAGCCGCTCTACCCGCCCATCCGCAGCAAGCTGGCCAACGCCCTCCAGCGCTGGCACCCCAGCGACGGCTCCGCCCGCCTCATCCTGCAGCCCTGGAAGGACGTGTTCACACCGGGCGCCTGGGAGGCCTTCATGGTCAAGAACATCGTGCCCAAGCTAGGTTAGTCTGGGAGGCCTTCATGGTCAAGAACATCGTGCCCAAGCTAGGTTAGTCTGGGAGAACAGCGTGCCCAAGCTAGGTTAGTCTGGGAGAACATCGTGCCCAAGCTAGGTTAGTCTGGGAGACAGCGTGCCCAAGCTAGGTTAGTCTGGGAGAACATCGTGCCCAAGCTAGGTTAGTCTGGGAGACAGCGTGCCCAAGCTAGGTTAGTCTGGGAGACATCGTGCCCAAGCTAGGTTAGTCTGGGAGACATCGTGCCCAAGCTAGGTTAGTCTGGGAGAACAGCGTGCCCAAGCTAGGTTAGTCTGGGAGACATCGTACCCAAGCTAGGTTAGTCTGGGAGAACATCGTGCCCAAGCTAGGTTAGTCTGGGAGACATTGTGCCCAAGCTAGGTTAGTCTGGGAGAACATCGTGCCCAAGCTAGGTTAGTCTGGGAGGCCTTCATGGTCAAGAACATCGTGCCCAAGCTAGGTTAGTCTGGGAGAACAGCGTGCCCAAGCTAGGTTAGTCTGGGAGAACAGCGTGCCCAAGCTAGGTTAGTCTGGGAGAACATCGTGCCCAAGCTAGGTTAGTCTGGGAGAACATCGTGCCCAAGCTAGGTTAGTCTGGGAGACATCGTGCCCAAGCTAGGTTAGTCTGGGAGGCCTTCATGGTCAAGAACATCGTACCCAAGCTAGGTTAGTCTGGGAGGCCTTCATGGTCAAGAACATCGTGCCCAAGCTAGGTTAGTCTGGGAGAACAGCGTGCCCAAGCTAGGTTAGTCTGTGAGGCCTTCATGGTCAGGAACATCGTGCCCAAGCTAGGTTAGTCTGGGAGAACAGCGTGCCTAAGCTAGGTTAGTCTGGGAGAACAGCGTGCCCAAGCTAGGTTAGTCTGGGAGAACAGCGTGCCCAAGCTAGGTTAGTCTGGGAGACATCGTGCCCAAGCTAGGTTAGTCTGGGAGACATCGTGCCCAAGCTAGGTTAGTCTGGGAGGCCTTCATGGTCAAGAACATCGTGCCCAAGCTAGGTTAGTCTGGGAGAACATCGTGCCCAAGCTAGGTTAGTCTGGGAGAACATCGTGCCCAAGCTAGGTTAGTCTGGGAGACATCGTGCCCAAGCTAGGTTAGTCTGGGAGAACAGCGTGCCCAAGCTAGGTTAGTCTGGGAGAACATCGTGCCCAAGCTAGGTTAGTCTGGGAGAACATCGTGCCCAAGCTAGGTTAGTCTGGGAGAACAGCGTGCCCAAGCTAGGTTAGTCTGGGAGGCCTTCATGGTCAAGAACATCGTGCCCAAGCTAGGTTAGTCTGGGAGAACAGCGTGCCCAAGCTAGGTTAGTCTGGGAGAACATCGTGCCCAAGCTAGGTTAGTCTGGGAGGCCTTCGTGGTCAAGAACATCGTGCCCAAGCTAGGTTAGTCTGGGAGGCCTTCATGGTCAAGAATATAGTGCCCAAGCTAGGTTAGTCTGGGAGAACATCATGCCCAAGCTAGGTTAGACTGGGAGAACATCATGCCCAAGCTAGGTTAGTCTGGGAGAACATCGTACCCAAGCTAGGTTAGTCTGGGAGAACAGCGTGCCCAAGCTAGGTTAGTCTGGGAGAACATCGTGCCCAAGCTAGGTTAGTCTGGGAGGCCTTCGTGGTCAAGAACATCGTGCCCAAGCTAGGTTAGTCTGGGAGGCCTTCATGGTCAAGAATATAGTGCCCAAGCTAGGTTAGTCTGGGAGAACATCATGCCCAAGCTAGGTTAGTCTGGGAGAACATCGTACCCAAGCTAGGTTAGTCTGGGAGGCCTTCATGGTCAAGAACATCGTGCCCAAGCTAGGTTAGTCTGGGAGGCCTTCATGGTCAAGAACATCGTGCCCAAGCTAGGTTAGTCTGGGAGACATCGTACCCAAGCTAGGTTAGTCTGGGAGACATCGTGCCCAAGCTAGGTTAGTCTGGGAGACATCGTGCCCAAGCTAGGTTAGTCTGGGAGGCCTTCATGCTCAAGAACATTGTGCCCGCTAGGTTAGTCTGGGAACCTTCATGCTCAAGAACATCGTGCCCAAGCTAGGTTAGTCTGGGTGGCCTTCATGGTCAAGAACATCGTGCCCAAGCTAGGTTAGTCTGGGAGACATCGTACCCAAGCTAGGTTAGTCTGGGAGACATCGTGCCCAAGCTAGGTTAGTCTGGGAGACATCGTGCCCAAGCTAGGTTAGTCTGGGAGACATCGTGCCCGCTAGGTTAGTCTGGGAACCTTCATGCTCAAGAACATCGTGCCCAAGCTAGGTTAGTCTGGGTGGCCTTCATGGTCAAGAACATCGTGCCCAAGCTAGGTTAGTCTGGGTGGCCTTCATGGTCAAGAACATCGTGCCCAAGCTAGGTTAGTCTGGGAGACATCGTACCCAAGCTAGGTTAGTCTGGGAGACATCGTACCCAAGCTAGGTTAGTCTGGGAGACATCGTGCCCAAGCTAGGTTAGTCTGGGAGAACAGCGTGCCCAAGCTAGGTTAGTCTGGGAGAACATCGTGCCCAAACTAGGTTAGTCTGGGAGACATCGTGCCCAAGCTAGGTTAGTCTGGGAGGCCTTCATGGTCAAGAATATAGTGCCCAAGCTAGGTTAGTCTGGGAGAACATCATGCCCAAGCTAGGTTAGTCTGGGAGAACATCGTACCCAAGCTAGGTTAGTCTGGGAGACATCGTACCCAAGCTAGGTTAGTCTGGGAGAACAGCGTGCCCAAGCTAGGTTAGTCTGGGAGACATCGTACCCAAGCTAGGTTAGTCTGGGAGAACATCGTGCCCAAGCTAGGTTAGTCTGGGAGACAGCGTGCCCAAGCTAGGTTAGTCTGGGAGGCCTTCATGCTCAAGAACATCGTGCCCAAGCTAGGTTAGTCTGGGAGACATCGTACCCAAGCTAGGTTAGTCTGGGAGACATCGTACCCAAGCTAGGTTAGTCTGGGAGACATCGTGCCCAAGCTAGGTTAGTCTGGGAGGCCTTCATGGTCAAGAACATCGTTCCTAAGCTAGGTCGGTCCAGTCAGGAGGAGGCTCTGGTTTAGCCGTGAGAGTTTGCCAGTCTGTTTTCATTTCCTGGAATTCTTGACAGGCTTGTGTGCTTGATCTGTGTTTGTTCACTCTTTTCTCTAGAACTGTGTCTGTCTGATGTGTGTGTGTGTGTGTGTGTCTCTGTCTGATCTGTGTGTGTGTTCACTCTTCTCTCCAGAACTGTGTCTGTCTGATCTGTGTGTGTGTGTGTGTGTGTGTGTGCGCTCTTTTCTCGGGAACTGTGTCTGTCTGATCTGTGTGTGTGTGTGTGTGTGTGTGTGTGTGTGTGTGTGTGTGTGTGTGTGTGTGTGTGTGTGTGTGTGTGTGTGTGTGTGTGTGTGTGTGTGTGTGTGTGTGTGTCTGATCTGTGTGTGTGTTGTTCTCTCCAGAGCTGTGTGTGTGTGTGTGTGTGTGTGTGTGTGTGTGTGTGTGTGTGTCTCTGTCTGATCTGTGTGTGTGTGTGCGCTCTTTTCTCCAGAACTGTGTGTGTGTGTGTGTGTGTGTGTCTGATCTGTGTGTGTTCTCTCCAGAACTGTGTCTGTCTGATCTGTGTGTGTGTGTGTGTGTGTGTGTGTCTGATCTGTGTGTGTGTGTGTGTGTGTGTGTGTGTCTGATCTGTGTGTGTGTGTGTCTGTCTGATCTGTGTGTGTGTTGTTCTCTGCAGAGCTGTGTGTGTGTGTGTGTCTGTCTGATCTGTGTGTGTGTGTGTGTGTGTGTGTGTGTCTGATCTGATCTGATGTGTGTGTGTGTTGTTGTCTCCAGAGCTGTGTCTGTCGGAGCTGGTGGTGAACCCGCAACAGCAGCACATGGATCCGTTCCACTGGGTGATGGACTGGGAGGGCATGCTCTCGCTCTCCTGCCTGGTCGGCCTGCTCGACAACAACTTCTTCCGCAAATGGCTGCAGGTTTGTGCTGCAGAACAGTAGGGGAGGGAAGACTTGCGTGTTATATATACACACCAGGCTTCTCTGGAAGATTTATGTGGTCCTCTATCTATGGTAGTATGAGTAGTACTATTGTCTTGCAGCATAACATTGTTTTGAAGATGTAGTCAGTTTCTTTGTATAATTTCGTTGAACTCTTTTGGGGATTATGGGCAGTCATATTGGGTTTTCTAAATGGTCGCCTTCAAATAATATTTTTTTCAATCTAACATCTCGAGGATTTACATATAATTTAATTTCCAGCAGTCAGATTGTCATGTTGAATGACAAGAAATCAGTTTAAATAGATTTAGATGATCAATGACCCATATTAGGGTTTTTGTTTTATATTACTTTGCCAAATAGGTGCCTTGATGTTAAGTTTTTGCTGTTAATGGTGTTACCTTAATTGTGTGTGTGTGTGTGTGTGTGTGTGTGTGTGTGTGTAGGTGCTGTGCTCGTGGCTCAGTAACAGTCCTAACTATGAGGAGATCACCAAGTGGTATCTGGGCTGGAAGTCCATGTTCTCCGACACGCTGCTGGCCCAGCCGCTGGTCAAGGACAAGTTCAACGAGGCGCTGGACATCATGAACAGAGCCGTGTCCTCCGGCATAGGTCAGCCATCTTGTGCGCTACACCTCCCTCACACAATCAGCCATCTTGTGCTCTACACCTCCCTCATATGTGCACTCATCAGCCATCTTGTGCTCTACACCTCCCTCATATGTGCACTCATCAGCCATCTTGTGCTCTACACCTCCCTCATACAATCAGCCATCTTGTGCTCTACACCTCCCTCATATGTGCACTCATCAGCCATCTTGTGCTCTACACCTCCCTCATATGTGCACTCATCAGCCATCTTGTGCTCTACACCTCCCTCATACAATCAGCCATCTTGTGCTCTACACCTCCCTCATACCGTAATTTCCCGACTATTAGCCGCGGCTTATAAATTGATTTTGAAAAATTTCTTCCGATATGAGGTTAATACAGGGGGGCCGTTAATATGGTGTTAATATGGTTTTGTTTCTTTTAACTTGCATAAAACACTGTCTTGCGGCTTATACACAATGCGGCTTATATGCGGGAAATTACTGTACAGCCAGCCATCTTGTGCTCTACACCTCCCTCACTCAATCAGCCATCTTGTGCTGTACACCTCCCTCATACAATCAGCCATCTTGTGCGCTACACCTCCCTCACTCAATCAGCCATCTTGTGCTCCCTCATATGTGCACTCAATCAGCCATCTTGTGCTCTACACTCCCTCATATGTGCAATCAATCAGCCATCTTGTGCTGTACACTCCCTCATATGTGCAATCAATCAGCCATCTTGTGCTCCCTCATATGTGCAATCAATCAGCCATCTTGTGCTGTACACTCCCTCATACAATCAGCCATCTTGTGCTCTACACCTCCCTCATACAATCAGCCATCTTGTGCTCCCTCATATGTGCACTCAATCAGCCATCTTGTGCTCTACACTCCCTCATACAACCAGCCATCTTGTGCTCCCTCATATGTGCACTCAATCAGCCATCTTGTGCTCTACACCTCCCTCATATGTGCACTCAATCAGCCATCTTGTGCTCTACACTCCCTCATACAACCAGCCATCTTGTGCTCTACACCTCCCTCATACAATCAGCCATCTTGTGCTCTTACACCTCCCTCATACAGTCAGCCATCTTGTGCTCCCTCATATGAGCACTCATCAGCCATCTTGTGCTCTACACTCCCTCATATGTGCACTCAATCAGCCATCTTGTGCTCCCTCATATGTGCACTCAATCAGCTATCTTGTGCTCCCTCATATGTGCACTCAATCAGCCATCTTGTGCTGTACACTTGCCTTTGTGCATTATATTGTATACATGTATAATGCACACTATGTTGTATACATGTACAGTACATACTATATTGTATGGTCTGATTCATCTATATGCACAATCTCTTATCTTTGTGTATTATATTGTATATTGCACACTATGTTGTGTTGTTCATGACATATGTACAGTACATACTATATTGTATGGTCCACTTCACCTTAATGCACAATCTATTATCTTTGTGTATTATATTGCGTAGATATAACACATACGGTATTGTATTGTCTATATATTGTCCACTTCATCTATCAGCACCATCTCTTATCTTATGTATTGTATTGTATGTGAGTAATATTGTATTGTCTATCATTCATCCATCAGCACCATCTCTTATCTTATGTATTGTATTGTGTATATGTGTAATGTTAGACAATATAGTATATCATTCCTCCATCAGCAGCATCTCTTATCTTATGTATTGTATTGTGTATGTGTATGTGTGTAATGTTAGACAATATAGTATATCATTCCTCCATCAGCAGCATCTCTTATCTTATGTATTGAGTATATGTGTATATGTGTATATGTGTAATGTACATCATTCCTCCATCAGCAGCATCTCTTATCTTATGTATTGTGTATATGTGTAATGTTAGATGTGTGTATGTGTAATGTACATCATTCCTCCATCAGCAGCATCTCTTACTGTGTGTGCTCTCTGCTGCCCCCAGGTGACTACATGCAGCCGGGCGCGCGGGAGAACATCGCGTACCTCACGCACACGGAGCGGCGGCGGGACTTCCAGTACCGGGCGGCGCAGGAGCGCCAGGAGGCGGAGAGCGTGGCGCAGCGGGGCATCGGCGCCATGGCGACGCCCACGGCCGTGCCCACCAACTTCAAGGACCTGGTGCAGGCCAAGGCGGTGGAGAACGGCATCGTGTTCCTGCCCCTGGTGGGACGGAGGCACGAGGGCAAGCAGCTCTACACGTTCGGCCGCATCACCGTGTACATCGACCGCGGCGTGGTGTTCGTGCAGGGCGAGCGGACCTGGGTGCCCACCTCCCTCCAGAGCCTCATCGACATGGCCAAGTAGCGCCACACCACGTGTGTGTGTGTGTTACATACAAGTAGCGCCAGACCACGTGTGTGTGTGTGTTACATACAAGTAGCGCCAGACCAACGCAGCAAGGCCTGAGGCGCCGTGTACATCTGTGTGTGTGTGTGTGTGTGTTACATACAAGTAGCGCCAGACCACGTGTGTGTGTGTGTGTTACATACAAGTAGCGCCAGACCACGTGTGTGTGTGTGTGTTACATACAAGTAGCGCCAGACCAACGCAGCAAGGCCTGAGGCTCCGTGTACATCTGTGTGTGTGTGTGCGTTGCATAGAACACAGTGTAGCTCCTGCTGTTTTTATACAGTTTGTAAATGTGAACCCTCTGACAGAAACAGAATTATGATTCCTAATAAATGGCTTATTTGATATATAAACCTGTTTTATTCATTTAAAAAAAAAAGGGAGTCGCCAGAGCTTTTTACAACAAAAGGAACAGATGGGGAAAGAGTTTACATGGTGATATTACAGTGATATCTTGGTTACTTTACAATTTAGTAAGAAGGTTTGTAATGAAAACTTTACACTGCTGGGCAAATGTCTGTACATCAAGTGGAATCATGAAAGCAGAGTCTCTGCAAGGGTGGTGTGAGGGGCGATATGAAGGTTGGAATGCTCCGCACCAGATTAGAAGTCCTTCTGGAGGTCTGTGAAATTAGAAATGAAAAATGGAAACATCTTGAAAAAGGTAGTGATTACATTCCATTCCACGGTCTTCACACTTCACTACTCGTGGCCGTTTAAACACGTTTGGAGAGTGATGAGCGATCTTACCACTCTTCCTCAGCATCTCCCCTTTGCGCGAGCGAGCCATCCCATCCAGGAATTGGTCAAACTGCTTCACATACTTAGCCAGACTTGTCCTCTTGTAGTCTGGGTGGGGAATAAAAAGCCATAGTTTTTATAAACAAATATGCTCCAAGTTAACCTGTTACTATCATGAACTGTGCTAATCAATTTGCTTGTGGTGTAGGCTGGGAAAACCCAACCTGATCTGCGGGCGATTTGGATTTCACCCTGCAGCTCAGGCTGGAAACCTGCACATCTATCTCTCCTGCTTCCTGTCCACGTTTGCTGGGTCCAATCACAAACTGGCTTGCCCACCATGCGCACCCGGATCGTTGGTCTGATTGGTTGAAGGACTATCCAAGCCTACGGAGTCGTTAGGCGCGTTCAAGTTGGCTGCGCAGCACAAAAACTGCGCAGCACAAGATGCACGTGGTTAAAAATCTGTCCACGATGGTCTAGATGGGCGTGTTTTCGACTCGGCAGTCGGTATCACATGGCCTCAACTTATCGCGGGAGCAAGGCGTGGCCAGGCGGCTGCTCCGCAAAAGAGCAGTCGGTCTGGAGGTACTGCGGAGAGCAGCGGAGCCTAGACCCTGCCTTCATGACGTCAGGTCTTTGCCCTAATTGGCTTTTACATCCCTGACGTGTGTGCAGGTGTTTAGATGCCTCCCCATATCCACAAGAGTCCGTGCGGGTCCGTGCCTCGTGATTCGTCACATGGTCAAGTCTAGACCACGGGAAGTAGAGAGTGTACAACTTCATAGCAGCGTTTGCATCCCCGCCCCTGCTGCCACCGGCAGCTCTCGTTGCTGCAAAAGGTCATTTGGAGTTGAACTTGAACACGGCTATTTGTACTATGCCCGTTGATCACGCCTCATGTACAGCGCAGACTAATGTTCAATCTTAAAACTGCACTTAGTCAAAGTCTTTTTAAAGCAAGTCACGTCACTCTGCAGCCATATTGGCCATGGGGTCGGGCAGCCAGTTCGAACGTAACAAGACCAGGCCCTATCTAAATTAATGGGGAGAGAGCTGGATGTCCATGTTCAGAAGTGTAAGGGACATAAAAATCACATGTTTGAAATCACAATGAAAATTAGACTAAAATCGCTGAAAAGGTTTGGTGGTTTTGTATCAAATTAACGCTTAAAAAGACTTTTTCTTACTGGTAATCTTGGACTGCGCATGCGTGACCGCCAAGGATCGGCAAAATGATTGGAGCAACGGCACTGGAAGAGGCGGGACATGTGCACACCGACATAAACACCCGCCATCTTTGCGTTACGAAGTTACCCCATGCATTTCAATGGGCGATTTTTCCAGTGCAGTGTCTCCTCATATATAAGTGTCTCTGACTTAGTATGGGGAGACCACTTGTGGTGACCAAGTAGTGGAAGACAAATCAATCTTGGCGTGCGACGCATAGTATGAGTCTCACCTCTGATCTTGGCGTGCGGCGCGTAGCATGAGTCTCACCTCTGATCTTGGCGTGCGACGCATAGTACGAGTCTCACCTCTGATCTTGGCATGCGACGCGTAGTATGAGTCTCACCTCTGATAGCATGAGCCTCACCTCTGATCTTGCGTCGCTCGGCTGCCTCCCCCTCACTCTCGTTCTCCTTGTCCACCTCGTCCTCCTCCTCCACAGTCCGAGGCTTGTCCAGCTCCTCACAGATCAGACTAGAGACAGAACGACCACGTCAGACAACGGCCACAATGCTCAAGACCTGATTGGTCTTCATTTGGCTCTACTGTTTGGGTGTTCAAAACATTTCTCTTTTTGGAGACTCACCGGATTGTTGGAACTTCAAAAGGATCGAATGAGTCCAGTTCTTCAAGGTTAATTGGCACAGATATCCGCCCTGTGTGCATGATAAATTATTAGCATTATTGTACTTTGAGATTAAAGATTAAGTCAAATTCCTTGTTTGTTTATGCAAACCTGACCAATAAAGCTGATTCTGATAATATTTGCGATAGTATTCTAACTCCAGTCACTTGACTCCGAACTATTTTACATTCAGATCTAATAATTCAAATCTGAGCAACATTCCAAAAGGGGAAAGTGGAAAGAGAAGGTGCAGTACAAGCCCCTACTGAACAAGCCCCTACTGAAGATGCTGCAGCACAAGCCCCTACTGAAGATGCCCCTACTGAAGATGCTCCTACTGAAGATGCTGCTACTGAAGATGCTGCTACTGAAGATGCTCCTACTGAAGATGCTCCTACTGAAGATGCTCCTACTGAAGATGCTGCTACTGAAGATGCTCCTACTGAAGATGCCCCTACTGAAGATGCTGCTACTGAAGATGCTCCTACTGAAGATGCTGCTACTGAAGATGCTCCTACTGAAGATGCTGCTACTGAAGATGCTGCTACTGAAGATGCTCCTACTGAAGATGTTGCTACTGAAGATGCTACTACTGAAGATGCTCCTACTGAAGATGCTGCTACTGAAGATGCTGCTACTGAAGATGTTCCTACTGAAGATGCTCCTACTGAAGATGCTGCTACTGAAGATGCTCCTACTGAAGATGTTGCTACTGAAGATGCTACTACTGAAGATGCTCCTACTGAAGATGCTGCTACTGAAGATGCTCCTCCAGGCAGCAGTGCAGAGCAGAAGTGTGATGCTCATTCTCACCAGTTTTGGGATGGACGCTGAAAGGGCTCTTCAGTAAATGGTTGACTCCTTTGCTGACGTTGACGTCGAGGCGGGGGTAGCAGTACTGCAGCATGATCTCCTTATCGATATACTGGCACCCTTTCTTCGAGCTCACCTGCACTCCAAACACAGCCAGAGGACACCATGTCATTGGACAGAAGGGAAAGGTGAGCAAGTGATTCAGTTTCACAGAACAGGGCAAACTTCCGTCCTTACATTTAAAAAGGTATTTTATAGATTAATGACTAATGATTATTGATTAATGACGGCGTCTTAACAGGCCGTAAGGCCTCGAGTCATAGTTAGGGATGTGTTGTCAGAATGTGTCTAAATTGGCATCGGATCATTCTACTGATTCCAGAAGCAGCAGTTTACGGATTATTCTATTGGTTCCAGAGGCAGAAGTTCTATTGTAGTTTACGGATCATTCTATTGGTTCCAGAGGCAGAAGTTCTATTGTAGCTTACGGATTATTCTATTGGTTCCAGAGGCAGAAGTTCTATTGTAGTTTACGGATCATTCTATTGGTTCCAGAGGCAGTAGTTCTATTGTAGTTTACGGATCATTCTATTGGTTCCAGAGGCAGTAGTTCTATTGTAGTTTACGGATCATTCTATTGGTTCCAGAGGCAGAAGTTCTATTGTAGTTTACGGATCATTCTATTGGTTCCAGAGGCAGTAGTTCTACTGTAGCTTACGGACCCGCTGGTGCTGCACCAGACCGCAGAGCTTGTTCCAGCGCTTCTGTGGGTTCTTCTCACTCTGGAACACGGTCTGCAGGTCCTCTCGCACATGTGCGGCCACGACGTTAAGGAACACACACATCACACAACACACAATGCTCATCACACAACGCACATCATCACACAACGCACATCACACAACGCACATCACACAACTCAGTGCTCACATCACACAACTCAGTCCTCACATCACACAACTCAGTCCTCACATCACACAACTCAGTCCTCTTGCACCTGTGCGGCCACGCGGTTAGGGACTCAGACAGCGACTCACACATCACACAACTCGGTCTTCTCAGAGTACGTCCACCATGAAGTTAAAGGGGAAATCTTTGTATGCCATCAACAAATGTGAATCTCGTGTTGAAGATAGAGGGAGGACCACCTACTCCTGATGCGTAATCTACCATTTCAGCAAACTCCCCCCACCCCCCTTACACGCACACACAGTCCTCCTTCCGTCAACAACGCAAGACTTGCATTCGTCGATAGACAAATTAAAAATGGCATCGCCCAGAAAAAGAGTGGAAAAGTTACTCCAGGTACTGTGTGTGTGAAGCTAAGGATCGACACATCACACAGCTCAGTCTTCTCAGAGAACACAAAGCTCCAGGCCAAGCAAGGGTTTCCCCTCCACCACTCACACACCATCTCCACAGGGTAGGCAAGGGTTCTCCCCATAGATATATATAGGTCTAGGGTTCTCCCTCCACCACTCACATACCATCTCCACAGGGTAGGCAAGGGTTCTCCCCATAGATATATATAGGTCTAGGGTTCTCCCTCCACCACTCACATACCATCTCTACAGGGTAGGCAAGGGTTCTCCCCATAGATATATATAGGTCTAGGGTTCTCCCTCCACCACTCACACACCATCTCTACAGGGTATGCAGCACATCATTGCTTACCAAACACTTTGTTGATCACATTAACACGTTTCTTGATGTACAACATCATTTTTGAAGGATATCATCGGGCACAAGAGCCAGAACTTTGTCCGCAGTCTTGCTGTTTCCCAGTATGTCCTGGTCTGCAAGGGCATACTTGGGGAAGTAGCGCTCCACCACAGCAAGAGATTCTCTGTGAAATAAATCAGTGGTGAACATTACAGATTTAAACATGTTTACATCCAGCGAAGAATGAATAACAATGGTGTTTATTTACAAAGCTATGCAAAACAAGTCATAGTCTGACTTGGTCAATAGGATATGCAAGGAAGGTTGTTCAGGTACCTCAATTGCTTCCAGAGTGTTTAAACCGGCGGCCACTATAGTTAATGTAATCAGTGTCTACATGGACTTGCTTAGTTGTTGCAGCACAAAGTAAAAGGATTTATGCATGTGTTAAAATAGCAGTTATTGGGCAAACCATATCTTCAGTGTTGGAGTACACATGTAAGGAGCCAAATACAACTAATGAGGTTCCTGTTCAGCCTTCCGCACATATAGCCCGCTAGTTTACAAACAGTCTTTTCCAGGTGATGTGTGGAGAGCAATAACACAGACCTACCTGATGAATGGATGTAGAGGATCGGACAGCTGGACTTTCTTCATGGTCTCTTCACCACCCTAGTAAACCAGTGAACCAGAAACACTGAAATAATCACTACATCCAATACTCCTTTATAAACAAACCACTTGGGTGGGCAGATGTAAAATTTCCTGTTTGAATGTCACTATGCAGCATAGTCTGAACAAAATACTATGACTAACACCATGAGAAGGGCAGCCCATACCCTCACTAGACTGAGGTACTAGACTGAGGTATTCTATAGCCCATACCCTCACTAGACTGAGGTATTCTATAGCCCATACCCTGACTAGACTGAGGTACTCTATAGCCCATACCTTGACTAGACTGAGGTGCAAGACTGAGGGGTATTCCATAGCCCATACCTTGACTAGACTGAGGTACTCTGCGACAGCAGAGCGAGCAGCCACTGACAGCTTCCTCGCGGCGTCATCACACACCCAGCAATGGATCCCTCTCCTGCCAGAGTACACCCACAGAAGGTGCCGGAAGCCAAAGTCCTCTGGAATAGAGTCGAATAGAGGAATCAGTCAAATAGAGGAATCAAATACGTTGTGACAGGATAATTGATATCAAAAGCTTGTCAACTGAACTGAATGGCCTCATGGGGCATGTGTTTTCTTCAGTGTCTTAGGCTTTCCAAATAGCATGAGGTCCTAAAAGCTACAATAGCCACGTTTACATGGACAGTTTTATTGTCATTCCGATAAAACTACTCCAATTGAAAAATCTGTGCCGCCTGTTTACATGGGGAACGTTCCATACCGATCAGGTGCTTTCAAGCGCTTTAGAATCTTTGATCAGAGTAGCCGTTGTTGCCTACTTTTCATTGAGAAGATATAGCAGTCAATCCAAGTGACTGTATACATGACTGTTCATTCGGAATAGGAACGGACTACACCTCCTCTTTCATTCGGATTAAAATCCTGATCGGATCAGGAATGTTCATTCTGATTGAGGTGTTCATATGACAATTTGTATTCTGATTGAGCGGTTATTGCGTAATTAATCGGAACAGACGTATCCATGGTAACGTGGCTCCTGCCGTGCTGGTGCTCACCTCTCAGCGCCCGGTCCAGGATTCTGATGGCAATGGTCATCAGTGGCCAGCACTTGGCACAGATGTCCGCAGCACTGCAAAACACAACAATGGGGCATCAAACACTAGAGCCGAACGCAACTGGTGTTCACTTCACTACATGTGACTGGATTTCAGGGGTGTGTGCGTGTGTGTGTGTGTGTGTGTGTACACGCGTACAATACCTGCAGCATGTTCTGACATCATCGTAGTCTGTCATATCAATATCAAATACCAGCTCCTTCTCCAGGGCCTGGAATGCGCCGGACTTCACAGTGTTGTGTTGATTAGGCTGAGACAGAGTACATTCAGATTTAGAGATACACTTAACTTCACGGTGTTGTGTTGATTAGGCTGAGACAGAGTACATTCAGATTTAGAGATACATTTAACTTCACGGTGTTGTGTTGATTAGGCTGAGACAGAGTACATTCAGATTTAGAGATACATTAAACTTCACGGTGTTGTGTTGATTGGAGACAGAGTACATTCAGATATTCAGATTTAGAGATACATTTAACTTCACGGTGTTGTGTTGATTAGAGACAGAGTACGTTCAGATTTAAAGATACATTTAACTTCACGGTGTTGTGTTGATTAGAGACACAGAGTACATTCAGATTTAGAGATACATTTAACTTCACAGTGTTGAGTTGATTAGAGACAGAGTACATTCAGATTTAGAGACACATTTCAGTTCAGGGAGAGGTGGAGTTCTTTGAGAAGATAATGAGATATTGTTGATGGACAATAATTTCATATGCTTGTCGATATGTTACCCTGTGTCTGTACACAGCTCCAATGCTAGTGGATATACAGTATATATATATATATGTTACCCTGTGGCTACACAGCTCCAATGCTAGTGGATATATATATATGTTACCCTGTGGCTGTACACAGCTCCAATGCTAGTGGATATATATATACAGTATATATACAGTATATATATATATATATGTTACCCTGTGGCTGTACACAGCTCCAATGCTAGTGGATATATATACCCTGAGGCTGTACACAGCTCCAATGCTAGTGGATATATGTTACCCTGTGGCTGTACACAGCTCCAGTGCTAGTGGATATTATATATATATATATGTTACCCTGTGTCTGTACACAGCTCCAATGCTAGTGGATATTATATATATATGTTACCCTGTGGCTGTACACAGCTCCAATGTCAATCTTGTAGGGGTTCATCTTCTGCATCTCCTTCTCCAACTCATTCTGTGTGCTGAAAGACTGGTACCGGACATAGATGTCATCTTTGAGGGTGAAGGAGAACTCACGGTTCTGGAAGTAGCCCTTGGTCACTGTCAGGTCAGAAATGTGTTAGGTCATCTCAGATGCAAGCTACTGATGATGATAAATATCAACTTGCCTATCTGCTGATGCCTGATTATTTGTTCTAACATTAAGACATAAGAGTGATATCATCTTCATTAAACTTCCCAGATACATTGCTGGGTAAGCTTTCAAACAGCGTAATGTTAGAGCTGGTTATTTGAAAATGTAATGAGACTGACAGTTAGCTAGCAAAGTTTACTTCTCAGTTAGTTAGCTGATGTTATGACAATGAATATAGCCCACCATATAAAGCTGTGAGTAATTAGTAGGCAAGACAGCTAGGTTTAATTTAAGAGAGATATATACTACCGGTCACATTTCCATTTCAGTTCAACATACGGAAAACATAATGTTACTCACCACCTCCATAACTTAGCCACCGATAGTACTGTGAGAAAGGGAACAATCGGCGATAGTACAATGGTAGCAAGTCTGGTAAACTGGCAGGGTCATAATCTGCGGCTGGCATGTCTGCAGCAAAATAGGACACAAACAGTCTGTGCAGCAGTGTATATTAACGATGCTAATATGCGTAGCCAACTTCAATATTGAATTCAATATTGAATTCTTCAGTCCACTCGCTGACAGCCAACCTGCTACAAATGAGCGCGGGAAACTGAAGGTAAATAGGAAACAACGTAATTTCCTAGGTGAATGGGTCGATGGGATATGTAGTCAATTGCTCCGTTCTATTAGATTACTGTCGCTTCACGCCACCAGATGGCGCCCTCTCTCAAACTGAGTGCATGTGATCCAGCTCAGCGTCTTCACCCATTCCTTATGAAACCGCTAGTCACATGCGGCTCGCCCTCCCCCCCCCCGCCCTCCCCCACCTCCCCCGGCCCGTGCCCACCTGCACTGCAGTCGGTGGCGCTGAGGAGAAGAGAGATGTGTTATCACACAGCGCCAGCATGAGTCATGAGTCTCCAACGGGATCAGGAAACTGTGCCAACGGCGTCCGTGTCTCATATCCAGGCCAAGGAGCCCTCATCTCCATCCTGTAACGTTTAGATTTTTTAAAATGCTTCCAGTGCCAGGTCCTTCTTGGGAAACAAGTAGGCCTACATGCTCTGCTCTGTTTTCCTTTATTGAGTCACGACATCCTCCATGCATCCATATATTAAATAGTAAATAATAAAATAAATATGTTTCTAGAATATCGACAAGACCCATTGACACAAGATTACATACCGGTAGCGTACACACACACACACACACACACACACACACTCACACATACATATCAGGCCATGTCCGTCCTTTTGACACATTTTGCAGACAAAAGACTGCTACTCTCTTCTCAAAACACTTCATAGGCAGCAAAAGCAAATGTTGGCTTCAAACACGTCCTGCATTAAATCACTGTGTGATTATAATCAATCATCACACGCTACTAGATAACAAAATGCAAAATGTAGGCTAGTCATGGACAAATTATGTGCCACTGGGCCCCTGAGCATAAACATGAGAAGGGCCTCTGGCCCTGCCATGCACCTCAGAGAGTGAGTAGGTGTCTCTACTACAACTTGTCCTTTATCATCAAGAGTTTCAGACAGGTGTATCAGAGATTCAGACCTGTGAAAAGATGTTTTTGTTTTGTTTAAATACGGGGAAACCAATGGAGCTTGGGGTGTTTGAGTGACTGTGCTAACTGTGTTAAAGGGTGTGAATAATGAGGGAGCCCAATGACCACGCGACACACACACACACACACACACACACACACACACACACACACACACACACTGACCCCTTAGTACTTCAAGTGAGTCGGACACACACACACACACACACACACACACACACACACACACACCCTGAGCCAATTAGCTACTGTAGGTCATCCCGTGCAGATCCTGGCTGTTGTGGTCGTCTGGCCGTCAACAGGATGCCTACAGATGAGACCGCCTTAATAGGGAGACAGAGACACACACAACCAACACACAACCAACGCACAACCAACATGTCCATGTCTGGCCCAAATGAACCGTGCACTTGTTGTGGAGTCTTTAATTGGTCAGACAACGATTAGGAAAAGCCTTCTTGAATTTCCCCTTTCTTGAATTTCCCCTTGGGGATCAATAAAGTATCTATCTATATCTATCTATCTATCTATCTATCTTTTAGTAGAGAATGACTGGAATGCTGGATATGCGTAGTATTGGCAATTTGGCTGTGAGACAGTTTGATGAGTTGATGCTTTTTTATTTGAATATGCCCAAAGTATAATCGTATCTATGGCACCAATACAGAACTGACATCATTCATGACAGAACCAGAGGCAGAACCAGAGGCAGAACCAGAACCCCAACACAACACAACACTGACAAACCCGCACCAGAGCACCTCAACAGTCTTCACATCAGCACAACATGAAACAGCCCAAGCCCCCACAAGATGCCTGACCCTGCTCCCCCCCCCCCCACAAGATGCCTCACCCTCCTCCTCTCCCCCCCTCCACAAGATGCCTGACCCTGCTCCTCTCCCCCCCCCCTCCACAAGATGCCTCACCCTCCTCCTCTCCCCCCCCCTACAAGATGCCTGACCCTGCTCCCCCCCCCCCCCTACAAGATGCCTGACCCTGCTCCTCTCCCCCCCCCTCCACAAGATGCCTCACCCTCCCCCCCCCCCCCCCACAAGATGCCTGACCCTGCTCCCCCCCCCCTACAAGATGCCTCACCCTGCTCCTCTCCCCTCCCCCACTCCCAATGCCCCCCCCCCCCTCCCCCCGTGCCACTCCCAATGCCCCCCCTCCCTGCGCCAATGTCTCCATGGGTGCCCTCATGGCGTGTAGCCGTGACTGGCTAATTAAACCCCCAAAAAAGGGGCATCCATCATAGACATGCCCCCAGGGCTCACTAAGAGACGAGCAAGTGTGTGTGTGTGTGTGTGTGTGTGTGTGTGTGTGTGTTGGGGTGGGGTATATGTGAGGGGGTTGACTGTTAATCTCTGTGTTATTGGGGGATGGTGTAGAGGGTAGAGGGGCAGTACCATGGGGGGGAGGAGGGGGGGGGCAGTGCCATAGAGGAGAGGGGAGGGGGGGCAGGGCCATGGTACCGTCAGTGCAGGCACACGTTAGTAAGATTGTACTCACCTCACTATCATAACACACACACACACACACACACACACACACACACACACATCAGTAAGATTGTACTCACTTCACTCTCTGTCAACAGCACATTGTGTCGGTTATATGATCTCAATCATATAGAACTGATCTCGAAATTTACATCCAAACCCAACTTTATTTATCTCAAAGAAGCCAAGTCTGACTCAAAGGAGGAGAGCCTAACTTTATTATTGAGGAGCCAAGCCTATCATTATACACTATTGCCAAGAGTATTGGGTCACCTGCCTTGACTCTCATATGAACTTAATTGACATCCCATTCTAAATCCTTAGGGTTTAATATGACGATCCTTTGCAGCTATAACGGCTTCAACTCTTCTGGGAAGGTGAGCACAACACAGCCTATAGGTATCAACACTGAGGCAGTGCCACCCTGCAGCCTATAGGTATCAACACTGAGGCAGTGCCACCCTGCAGCCTATAGGCATCAACACTGAGGCAGTGCCACCCTGCAGCCTATAGGTATCACACTGAGGCAGTGCTACCCTGCAGCCTATACATGTATAGGTATCAACACTGAGGCAGTGCTACCCTGCAGCCTAGGCATCAACACTGAGGCAGTGCCACCCTGCAGCCTAGGCATCAACACTGAGGCAGTGCCACCCTGCAGCCTATAGGTATCAACACTGAGGCAGTGCCACCCTGCAGCCTAGGCATCAACACTGAGGCAGTGCCACCCTGCAGCCTAGGCATCAACACTGAGGCAGTGCCACCCTGCAGCCTATAGGCATCAACACTGAGGCAGTGCCACCCTGCAGTCTATACAGGTAGGCATCAACACTGAGGCAGTGCCACCCTGCAGCCTATAGGCATCAACACTGAGGCAGTGCCACCCTGCAGCCTATAGGCATCAACACTGAGGCAGTGCCACCTTGCGCCCAGACAGCCTTGAGTCATCAGTGTGTGATCCAGCACAGAGGTCACAGTAGATATGTGTGTGTGTGAGTGTGTGTGTGCGTGCGTGTCTTTATCAGTGCACACGACCCGTTCCCCCAGACACAGCGGATGACGGATTACGCAGTAATGTGGAGTTGAGGTCAAGTGTGTGTGTGTGTGTGTGTGTGTGTGTCTTTACGCAGTAATGTGGAGTAGCAATGAATAGCAGCAATGTTGTTGTGTAAATGTTGTGCTTGGTCAATTCTAACAAGTCAATCCACTGAGGAATAAGGAGGTTCACACAAAGGCACGTTAGTTGAACAAAGGCATGATTTATTTTAAATTAAGAGACAATTCAAAAGACAGAAAATCACAATGATTCATTACCTTTAAAAATAGACTTTGAACAAAAATTACAAATGCTCATGAAAAATAGTAACAAACAAAAAGAGTGACAATTTATCTTTTGTAATAAATTAAGATTAAACTATATTACATCACACATGACGAGTTTGTCAGTTCCTTGCTTGTTTTTTTTGCTCATTTGTCCCTTCCTCATGAGTCTGTACAAAGAGAACATAGAAAACAGATATGTACAACCAGCCTCATTGGGCCTCATCTAAAGACACACACAACAACATCTGAGGAGTCCCTACTGCAGACAGCATGGAGTACTACTGCCCTGACAGAACTCAGAGGAGGGGCAATCAGTGTCCACCTGTCCATCACAACTCATACATCATCAAGAACAACTCAGTGTCCAGAGGCACGGACCATCTCTCGTGTCCCCCGACACACTCCCCCCCCTCCCCTCCCCCCCTTTTGTGTTGGCAGTGGAACTGTCCAAGGCTGCGGAGAGAGGTGCGGCGTGTTTGGAGAGGCGGCCCTTTCTTTCAGCCCGGCGGTGAAACCACGCTGGCCAATCAGAGGCCTTGAGGCGCTCAGCCCAGCAACCCCCCCTTCCACCCGTCGCTAGGCAACACAGTGGAATTCCAGTGCACTGCATACACGTCCAAGGATCCAGACGCCCCTGTCTGTGTAACATAAAAGGAGTGCTCATCAACCAAACCCTGACCAAAACAACAGTCTTGATATTGCTGTGGTTATCCATAGCTCATGAGTTATTCATGATAACAGAGAACCACAGGATTTAGACGGTTAAATAGGACAACGTAAACAGTGAGGTTTGGACAGGACCTGCCTGTTCATTTGGACTTCCCTGTTTCACCCTCCTGCTCCAATCATGTCTGCTCACCGCACCCTCTGAACATTCTCATCCTACAGTGAACACCTCAGCTGTCTGTCTGTCTGTCCATCACATCACAGCTGTAATCTGTCTGTGTGGCCAACACTGTCCTGCAACCTCCCTCAGTCCCCACTGGTCAGATCCTCCCTCAGTCCCCACTGGTCAGACCAACCACAGGGCTCCACTAGCATGGCAAGGAAGAGTCCATTCTGCAGTAGTTAGCACTGGCTGTGTACTAGTTAGCACTAGCTGTGTAGTTAGCACTGGCTGTGTAGTTAGCACTCGCTGTGTAGTTAGCACTGGCTGTGTAGTTAGCACTAGCTGTGTAGTTAGCACTGGCTGTGTAGTTAGCACTCGCTGTGTAGTTAGCACTGGCTGTGTAGTTAGCACTCGCTGTGTAGTTAGCACTGGCTGTGTAGTTAGCACTGGCTGTGTAGTTAGCACTGGCTGTGTAGTTAGCACTGGCTGTGTAGTTAGCACTCGCTGTTAGCACTAGCTGTGTAGTTAGCACTGGCTGTGTAGTTAGCACTAGCTGTGTAGTTAGCACTGGCTGTGTAGTTAGCACTAGCTGTGTAGTTAGCACTGGCTGTGTAGTTAGCACTAGCTGTGTAGTTAGCACTGGCTGTGTACTGTAGTTAGCACTGGCTGCGTAGTTAGCACTCGCTGTGTTGTTAGCACTAGCTGTGTAGATAGCACTGGCTTTGATAACTACTGCAGAATGGAATTTACATTATTCATACTCATTCATCTTGGTTCTTTGTTACATTGTTTAATGTGCATTCACAATCAAAACATCAAATTTATCCTGTGGATTAAACTTCCTGAACTAAAAAAAAAAAAAAAAAAAAAACGTGAGAGAGCGAGTTGGACCTCAGGAGCGGCGGCTGTGTGGCTAAACGGAAAATCACAGATTTGTTTTCGCTGTTTGCGTGTTACGCAATCACAAGGGAACCAGGATTTAGAAGTGTAATTACTGCAGAACAAGGCTTAGAGGCGCTGCCATCCTCAGGAGAGAGGCAGGCGGGGCGGGAGGAGAAGCGCTGCGGACCTCAACACGGACGGAGGAGGGAGATTAGAGGAGGACACCAGTCAGGGCAGGAGTGGGATTATAATCCAGCGCAAACCCATGGAGTTCCACATTACATTACACACTAACCAATCTGTACACACAGGGACCAAACAAACATTGACAACTCAGTGTAGATGGACATGAATTTGGGAGCATAACCGACCTGGGAAATCAGGCACATTGGCCAGCAGCTCTTGACCTCATCAGCCATGGACGCAAAAGGCTGGCGTCGTTTGCCTTGTGTTGATGCTCATCTACAGCCTGAAAGGACTTTCTTTTCAAATATAATCCCCTAAAAATGCCACCAACTGCTGGAGGAGGTCACCACACCACACCAAACCGGCCCTGTCCTGTTCGGACGATGCCAGTCCATCCCCTGTTCCTTAGGGATCCAGAGCCCATGGCCCTGATGGCATAAGATGGATTAAGGAATAAAAGACCCGCTGGAGGGGAGGGAGAAGGGCTGAGAGGCGGATAGACAAGAGGATGTATGTGTCAGCATTTTTCATGGCTTCCTACCCAGCAGATGTAATTGGATACCTTGTCTTGTAAGATTTATAGCCATCTCCTTAAAGGGGGAAATGATTTCTTGTGCCCCCCCTCCTCCCTGTCCTTCCCTGTCCTTCCTCGTGTGCTGTGCGGCTGCTTCACGCTCTACTGATTCAGGGCTGCTGAGCAGTGGGCACGGCCAGAGAAGCCGGACGCCGAGAAACTGATCTGGAGTCAGAGCAGGCTGATGCTGATCTAGAGTGTTCTAGAATCAGAGCAAGCTAATACTGATCTAGAGTGTTCTAGAATCAGAGCAGGCTGATGCTGATCTAGAGTGTTCTAGAATCAGAGCAGGCTGATGTTGATCTAGAGTGTTCTAGAATCAGAGCAGGTTGATCTGGAGTGTTCTAGAATCAGAGCAGGCTAATGCTGATCTGGAATGTTCTAGAATCAGAGCAGGCTGATGCTGATCTAGAGTGTTCTAGAATCAGAGCAGGCTGATGTTGATCTAGAGTGTTCTAGAATCAGAGCAGGTTGATCTGGAGTGTTCTAGAATCAGAGCAGGCTAATGCTGATCTGGAGTGTTCTAGAATCAGAGCAGGCTGATCTTGATCTAGAGTGTTCTAGAATCAGAGCAGGCTAATGTTGATCTAGAGTGTTCTAGAATCAGAGCAGGCTGATCTTGATCTAGAGTGTTCTAGAATCAGAGCAGGCTAATGTTGATCTAGAGTGTTCTAGAATCAGAGCAGGTTGATCTGGAGTGTTCTAGAATCAGAGTGGGCTGATGCTGATCTGGAGTGTTCTAGAATCAGAGTGGGCTGATGAGTCAGAGAAGCTGAGATGAACCCTCACTGAACCCTCTGCATGCAATAATGTTGTGACAGACGCAGAGTAACTCACGTAAATACAAACACATGTACAACTCTGCTCTCTCCAACACAGCGCAAACATACCCTTTTTTTACAGTCTCAATCTTGCCCGCTCTTTCTCTTTAAACCATTAAATTTTTCCTCTCAAACAGATGCACTGACCATACACAAACAAAAAAACAAACCTCACAACCAATCGGATGCTAACATACACAAACACGCACACAAACAAACCTCACAACCAATCAGATGCTACTCAGAGTGGTGACTAAAGGCGCCCCAGCAAGTGACGCTCCAAACGCCTTAAAGTGCAGTTCAACATGAGAAATGAGCTTTGCTTTAAATACTCAGGGGTGACTTCACCTCATCCTCCCAACAGTTTTTCTTTTACTGTAAATGCATGATTGTTAAATACGCCCAATATGCAAATGAACGTTGTTCGCACCGACAACACTGTTCATTGTCTACATGAAAATGGGATCACCAGGATGCTACGCTGGAGAGAAATGGCCCGACTTCTCTCACCGTGGAGACGGAACAACTGATGTGCTCCCATGAAACCCTACAATCCAAGATGGCTGCTCGGTGAAACCCTACAATCCAAGATGGCTGCTGGTTTGGTGCTAATGAAACCCTACAATCCAAGATGGCTGCTCGTTTGGTGCTAATGAAACCCTACAATCCAAGATGGCTGCTCGATTGGTGTTCCTTTAGAGACATGCGGGCGACGCTGGAACAGAGAGTGACCTGATGAGGTAGGAGGGGCCTGTGACAGAGTCCCACCCACCCCACATCACCACTCCCCCAGGACGTCTCTGCTAGGGAGCTGCTCTTTGGCTCAATGAAGGGCTTGAACTGGGGCAGAGGGGCCTTCACATGATGGAGCAGCTCTGGGTGGAGGGGCCTTCACATGATGGAGCAGCTTCACATGATGGAGCAGCTTCACATGATGGAGCAGCTCTGGGTGGAGGGGCCTTCACATGACGGAGCAGCTGAGGGCCTTCACATGAAGAAGCAGCTTCACATGACGGAGCAGCTCCTCTTGTCCTTGCCGAAGGTGGAGGAGAGCAGCTCCGCCCTGCTGGGCAGGTGCAGCAGGCGCTTGGAGAGGCGCCGGGCGGGCCGGAGGGCGGGGCTGGGCTTGACGGGCGGCTGCAGCTTGTTGAGGCAGGAGAGCGCCGCGGCGCGGAACACGCTGTGGACGCTCTTCTCCGACGTGAAGGCCGAGCACTCCAGGTACGCCTCCGCACCCAGCTGCTTCGCCATCGCTGCCCCCTGGAGCACAGGAGGAGAACAGACAATGAGGCCGTGGCATACACACACACACACACACACAGTATATTCAATTACTAATGAGGCAGTGGCATACACACACACACACACACACAGTATATTCAATTACTAATGAGGCAGTGGCATACACACACACACACACACACACACACACAGTATATTCATTTACTAATGAGGCAGTGGCATACACACACACACACACAGTATATATAATTTACTAATGAGGCAGTGGCAAACATACAAATTCAACTACTCAATTACTAATGAGGCAGTGGCATTCATATATATATTCCGTTACTCAATTACTGACTTTAACAGCAGACTTAAAGGGATAGTTCGGGTTTTAAGACACGAAGTTATATGGGTTCCCCGTCAGCAACGTTGTGCATCAGCACTGACTTACCCCGCAACAGCGTCCTGTGAGCCGAGATCCAGCCGGTTTTTGATGCTGAAGAAAGTAGTCCGGCAAGTTTCTGGGGTCACGAAAGTAAAGTGTTTTTCTTCTCAAAAACATATGCGTTCAAAAGAGTGATATATTTGCACCACAAAAACGTTGTCCAGGAAAAATTCAAACCTCGTTATCACTTACTTATTTTTCGCGATTCCTATCACTGCGCGCTACTGACAACTGGACAACGTTTTTGTTGTGCAAATATATATCTCTGTTGAACGCATATGGTTTTGAGAAGAAAAACACTTTACTTTCGTGACCCCAGAAACTTGCTGAAGAAAATAGTCCGGCACCAAAAACGATCAAAAACCGGCTGGATCTCGGCTCACAGGACGCTGTCGGGGGGTAAGTCAGTGCTGATGCACAACGTTGCTGACAGGGAACCCATATAACTTCGTGTCTTAAAACCCGAACTATCCCTTTAAAACGTATTTCAAGATAGCTTATGGACTGACTGACTTGTCTTTTCTTTTTTGTTTGTTTGTTTGTTTGTTTGTGAAGTGACCTTGAGTGACATGAATGGCGCTTTAAATCAAAGGGGCCAGTGCTGCTAGTGCTGCTAGTGCTGCTAGTGCTGCTAGTGCTGCTAGTGCTGCTAGTGCTGCTAGTGCTGCTGAAGGGGCCAGTGCTGCTAGTGCTGCTAGTGCTGCTAGTGCTGCTAGTGCTGCTGAAGGGGCCAGTGCTACTAGTGCTGCTAGTGCTGCTAGTGCTGCTAGTGCTGCTAGTGCTGCTAGTGCTGCTGAAGGGGCCAGTGCTGCTAGTGCTGCTAGTGCTGCTAGTGCTGCTAGTGCTGCTAGTGCTGCTAGTGCTGCTGAAGGGGCTAGTGCTGCTAGTGCTGCTAGTGCTGCTAGTGCTGCTAGTGCTGCTAGTGCTGCTGAAGGGGCCAGTGCTGCTAGTGCTGCTGAAGGGGCTAGTGCTGCTAGTGCTGCTAGTGCTGCTAGTGCTGCTAGTGCTGCTGGTGCTGCTAGTGCTGCTAGTGCTGCTAGTGCTGCTAGTGCTGTTGAAGGGGCCAGTGCTGCTAGTGCTGCTAGTGCTGCTAGTGCTGCTAGTGCTGCTGAAGGGGCCAGTGCTGCTAGTGCTGAAGGGGCCAGTGCTGCTAGTGCTGCTAGTGCTGCTAGTGCTGCTAGTGCTGCTAGTGCTGCTAGTGCTGCTAGTGCTGCTGAAGGGGCCAGTGCTGCTAGTGCTGCTAGTGCTGCTAGTGCTGCTAGTGCTGCTAGTGCTGCTGAAGGGGCCAGTGCTGCTAGTGCTGCTGAAGGGGCTAGTGCTGCTAGTGCTGCTAGTGCTGCTAGTGCTGCTAGTGCTGCTGAAGGGGCTAGTGCTGCTAGTGCTGCTAGTGCTGCTAGTGCTGCTAGTGCTGCTAGTGCTGCTGAAGGGGCTAGTGCTGCTAGTGCTGCTAGTGCTGCTAGTGCTGTTGAAGGGGCCAGTGCTGCTGAAGGGGCCAGTGCTGCTAGTGCTGCTAGTGCTGCTAGTGCTGCTGAAGGGGCTAGTGCTGCTAGTGCTGCTAGTGCTGCTAGTGCTGCTAGTGCTGCTGAAGGGGCTAGTGCTGCTAGTGCTGCTAGTGCTGCTAGTGCTGTTGAAGGGGCCAGTGCTGCTGAAGGGGCCAGTGCTGCTAGTGCTGCTAGTGCTGCTAGTGCTGCTGAAGGGGCTAGTGCTGCTAGTGCTGCTAGTGCTGCTAGTGCTGCTAGTGCTGCTGAAGGGGCTAGTGCTGCTAGTGCTGCTAGTGCTGCTAGTGCTGCTAGTGCTGCTGAAGGGGCTAGTGCTGCTAGTGCTGCTAGTGCTGCTAGTGCTGCTAGTGCTGCTGAAGGGGCCAGTGCTGCTAGTGCTGCTAGTGCTGCTAGTGCTGCTGAAGGGGCCAGTGCTGCTAGTGCTGCTAGTGCTGTTAGTGCTGCTGAAGGGGCCAGTGCTGCTAGTGCTGCTAGTGCTGCTAGTGCTGTTGAAGGGGCCAGTGCTGCTGAAGGGGCTAGTGCTGCTAGTGCTGCTAGTGCTGCTAGTGCTGTTGAAGGGGCCAGTGCTGCTGAAGGGGCTAGTGCTGCTAGTGCTGCTAGTGCTGCTAGTGCTGCTGAAGGGGCCAGTGCTGCTAGTGCTGCTAGTGCTGCTAGTGCTGCTAGTGCTGCTAGTGCTGCTAGTGCTGCTGAAGGGACCAGTGCTGCTAGTGCTGCTAGTGCTGCTAGTGCTGCTGAAGGGGCCAGTGCTGCTAGTGCTGCTAGTGCTGCTAGTGCTGCTAGTGCTGCTAGTGCTGCTAGTGCTGCTAGTGCTGCTAGTGCTGCTAGTGCTGCTAGTGCTGCTAGTGGAGCTGAAGGGGAGTTTACCTGGTCATGTGAGATGGGCGTGTGCCTCTGGTTGGAGAGCTCCATCAGGGTGCAGACGTCTGTGCGCAGGTCAGTCTTGCAGCCCACGAGCAGGATGTGTGTGTTGGGGCACAGGTCCAGGATCTCTGTCTTCCACTGCAGCAGGGCATGCACACACACACACACACACACACACACACACACACACACGCAGGAGTTGTGTTGAGCTCGTCATGAACACCACACAACGCAGCAGGGCATGCACACACACACACACACACACACACACACACACACACACACACACACACACACACACACACACACACACACACACACACACACACACACACACACACACACACACACACACACGCAGGAGTTGAGTTGAGCTCGTCATGAACACCACACAACGCTTATGGGCATCCTAAAGCTACGCTATGGGATCTAGTAGATGCGTTTGTCCTAAGCTGGATATGAACTTAACACTTTAAACAAATAATACTTTCAAATGAAGCGGACAAGCCAACATTAAATGTGAGAGTAACAGTAACAATAATACCAGTACCAATAACAGCAATATCAAATATCAACAATGAAATAATGAGCTTTCAAAAGAGAAGAGAGATTGGGCTACGGTGGGCTGAATTAGCCACTGACCTTTTTCAGTGCGCCGTCCACGATGTCGGGGCGGCTGACGTCGAAACACAGCAGGACAGCATCAGAGTCGCTGTAGCACAGGGGCCGCACGTTGTCGTAATACGGGGATCCTGGAGGAAGACAAACCCTGTATTAACAAGATGACCTCTAGGTCCTGGAGAAAGTACAAGGAAGAGGAGGGGGCAGGTAGGAGGAAGAGGAGGGGGGCAGGTAGGAGGAAGAGGAGGGGGCCGGTCGGAGGAAGAGGAGGGGGGCAGGTAGGAGGAAGAGGAGGGGGCAGGTAGGAGGAAGAGGAGGGGGCCGGTCGGAGGAAGAGGAGGGGGCCGGTCGGAGGAAGAAGAAGACAAAGTCCCAAGAGTCCCAATAAATTATGAAATTCGGGCAGCAATCATTGATCACGTTCTGGTTCATGGACTGGCGATGTCAAGCAGGATTTCACGTCCAACCCAACATCACTTTCTGTGGATTCAATCATCTGAAGATTCAGACTACAGAACAGGTAGGTGTAAATGCTCATTATCATACAGTACAGTAATCACTGAGTCCACTGTTACTGCAGATGTTTCAGAACACTGGGACAAAGCTTCTCACTGTCCTGTTTGCCTATCTGTGACTGCATTCACTTCTGTAGAGACACTGGGACAAAGCTTCTCACTGTCCTGTTTGCCTATCTGTGACTGCATATTCACTTCTGTAGAGACACTGGGACAAAGCTTCTCACTGTCCTGTTTGCCTATCTGTGACTGCATATTCACTTCTGCAGAGCTGCAAGACTGGCAGGCGGAGGTGGAAGGACCCCTATGTTCACTCAGAGGAGGTGGAAGGACCCATATGTTCACTCAGAGGAGGTGGAAGGACCCCTATGTTCACTCAGAGGAGCAAGAGGACATGATAGTTGATATAGTCGTCCAAAATGACACCATTAGACACCGAGAAATACAAGTGATTGAAGACGATGTACATTTTGAAGGAATCAACCCCATTGACCGTGTCCTAATAATACATATTATAATCATAACCATATAACCACATAACCAATAACCATAATGGTGCAAATTCCCAATATATCAATACATATTATAACCATAATGGCTAATATATCAATACATATTATAACCATAATGGCTAATATATCAATACATACTATAACCATAATAGCACTAATTCCTAATATATCAATACATGTTATAACCATAATGGCACTAATTCCTAATATATCAATACATATTATAACCATAATGGTACTAATTCCTAATACATATTATAACCATAATGGAACTAATTCCTAATATATCAATACATATTATAACCATAATGGTGCTAATTCCCAATATATCAATACATATTATAACCAAAACCATATAACCACATAATAACCATAAACACGCACTATCATAACCATAATGGTGCTAATTCCTAATATATCAATACTATAACCAAAACCATATAAGCACATAATAGCCATAAACACACACTACTAGCTGGTATCGGAGGGCAAATCTGTGATGCAACAGAATGAGTGAGTTCAATGGGGCTCCCCTGTGCTTCCTCCAGCATCCCCTCTCCAGCCAATGGGGCGTCTTCATTGCCCAGGCGCATTGATTTGGCTTCTCACTCCGCCGACAGGGTTCAGTGGCCAAGCCAGCCCAGTGCATTGATCCAGCATATCTCAGCCCTGAGGCAGCGAGGAGGGATTTACTGAGAACACGCCACCCACTCCAACCAGGGGGCGGCAGCGGCGGCAGCAGCAGGAGGGGCAGCAGGAGGCAGTGCCCTGCCACTGTGGTCATTAGCATACAGTTACAGCTACACAACAAGTAGCGCAGAGTACAGAGCTACAGCTAGAGCCACAGAGTTGGGGTTGGGGGGTTGAGGTTGGGGGGTTATGGGGTTATGGGGTTGGGGTTGGGGGGTTGAGGTTAGGGGTTATGGGGTTGGGGTTGAGGTTAGGGGGTTGGGGTTGCATGCGGGACACAAGAGATGGTGGTGGTGATGGAAATACTCGTGGCCAGAGAAGCTATGCGACCACACACAGGTCAATTAACGCTGTGATGGGTGGCAACATCACAACAATGTAGACAGACACAAAAACAACCCATGAAAAGAGCATTTATTTACAGAAGAAACCAAAAACTAACTAGAGTTGTTTACCAAGTTATTCAGTTCTGCCTTGGCCATTTCAAACACTTGTATTTTTGCATATATTGAGCATCATTATAACCTTTAACCTCAAATATAGGTAGGCTAGTCCTATTTGTTTGTCCGAAAAGGCAACACAAAAGTGAACAAAACTAAACATAGTTTTTGTTATAGTCAGATGGAGTCAGAAAGCAACATTTAAAAAAAAAAAAAAAAAAAAAAAAAAAAAGTGTAAACAATCACAATATTTCTCATCTGAAGCATTGTAAATATCTCACCCGACGTGTCCCACAGGCTGAGTTCGACGCGCTGCTCTTCTAACTCCAGGCCAGCAGTGTAGTTCTCGAACACCGTCGGGACATAAGTCTGGATAAAACAAACAAAAAGGAAACGCCTCAACTCAAGACTCAACTCATTTCATTATGAAAGCATGCCACAAGACGGACACGGGACATATGTCTGTTCACATTTGGTTGGACAAAATAGAACGCGTTTTAAAAATGAAAGCATGGCTCTGCCACTTTACATAACCTGTAACATTATTTTACACATTATCTGTTCAGTTGTTCATAAACTGACATTGAAGGCCAAAATCATCCCTGCTCAACTGTGCTGGGAGAACATCTTTTGTCTTGCTAATGCGAAACTGCGCAAAATGTTGGGATGCTGCTCCAAAACAACATGCTGGTTAACCAATCCACACGCATGCCAAGGCACATCGAACTCAATCCCATGGCAACATGGAATGGACATGCACTCCACCACGCACACGTGCGTCCTCACTAGGCAATCCTATCCGTAGCCTACCCAGTTTCACAAAGGCACAATATATATTTGTAAATGTAAATATTTCACAAGGATACAATACTATTTACATGATGGTACATGGTTTGACTGGTGGCAACACACAGAAATGGTCGATTTTGGGAAGTTAATGGAAATCATTTGCTTATGCAAAACATTTGGTTGCGCAGACTCCCATTTAATGAGAGCATGCAAGAAGGTTAAAATCAGGCAAAAACAATAAAGGCCTATAATATCTTTTCAGTTAAAGTTATGTATCTGAACTCTACAGTATGATAGCAAGAACAGCAAATACCTCTGGATAGCAGTCTTTTGCCAAGACTTGAAGCATTGCTGTTTTTCCGCATTGGACGTCTCCCACCAACACAAGCTTACACCTCACCACCAACGGCTGTGTTCTTCTCTCCTTCATTGTAAAGTAGCCGGTCTAATCTGAGATACGATTAAAACAGTTCAGATAACGAGAGCATCCACTTTAGCAATCCTGATGAAACTCTCAACGTATCGCCGTCCTATACAGTAGCGAGAATGCTCACTCGTCTCCTGCCGACTCTTGTGTACAATGAATTACGGCACTGCGGCATTTTATATCACGCGCCGTCCAATGAGCGCAGTGGCGACGGTCGCGCGCTGCATGTGAAAGTTCGACGCGACGCACGCAGGTCCGGATTGCTACGGCCGCCCAACGCAGACGGCCGTCGTAGTAAAGAACTATACAAACTGAATAGGTCTAGCTACAAGGAGATATCAGCATATAGTTCATCAAAAAATTACATAGTCTGCATAACATATGCTTAACAGGACTAATTAATTGGCTTTATGGATCTATGTTGTTGTTAACATCATGTTCAAGAACTACAGTGTGACATGTCAGTCAGTAGAAGTAGATTTGATCAGTTTGTCGGCAGTTGTCCTCAGCAGTCAACATGGGAAGCTATTTATTTGGTCAAGCCTTGCTTGAAGTGTTAAACCCAAATAGGCCTACCTCACTTTGCCCTACCCAAAACGTGGCAGCCAAAAAAACGTAGACCTATCTCTGTCTGTAATGCAAGACCAAAATCAGCAAGGCTACAGATTTCTCCACCAGCTTGCATTGTTTTGTCAACAGATAAATGCCTGGCCCTATTTACATGCAAAAGAGCAGGTTTTGTTGACGTTCTACCAGCAGGCCAAGGGTAGTGGTGAGTGAGACCACACGAGATAAGAGAGAGCAGATAGCCACTCACCTGATTACATCCCTCGGCTAGATTCACAGTGTGCTTTTCATCTGACAGAAATAAACAGTGATAGTGATATTCAAATTGAGCTCAAACAAATAGTCTACCAATTGTGCAGTAAAAGCCTGTCATTGACGTATTTGGGAAATTCCTCAGACAGATCCGCTGTCCAATTCTCCCCAGACTTCCTGCGGTTGAGATAAGGTTATCATGGTGATACGGCACCACAGCACGGGGTGCGGGAGTGGAAGACTGCAGCCAACTCCGCTATTGTAAGGGCAATATCCTAGTGCTATGTAGTGCTGGTTCTGGCATTCCCGGACTGGGTTAAAGACAGGGTTGAGCATGGCATTGTCCACAATCTCTTGGTTAATACTGGAGCATTCAGAGTTCCTTTCACTGGAACTAAGAAGTCAAGCCCAGCTCAGATATGGCCCCTTCCTGTTCCAATGTGACTGTGCACCAGTGCACAAAGCAAGGTCCATAAAGACATGGATGACAGAGTTTGTTGTGGATGAACTTGACTGGCCTGCACAGAGTCCTGACCTCAACCCAATAGAACACCTTTGGGATGAATTAGAGCGGAAACTGAGAGCCAGTCGCCTCGTCCAACATCAGTGTGTGACCTCACAAATGTGTTTCTGAAAGAATGGTCAAACATTCCCACATCACACACACCACACACCGCACACCAAATGCATCACACACACTCCACACATCACACACCACACACACTACACACCACACGTATCACACACCACACACACCACACCACACACAAAACACACTACACACACCACACACATCACACACCACATACCACACACTCCACACATCACACATCACACCACACACACAACACATACCACACACTCCACACATAACACATCACACACCACACACAGCCCACACACACACATCACACAGCACACGTCACAGCCCACAGAGCCTGTCCAGTCAGCTGGAGGCGGCCATGTGGTGCCTGGTGCTCCTTTACCAGGTAAAGCTGTCGGCCAACACAACACACACACAGCAGCTGGAAAATTGATCAATTCTCTGAATCATTGATCTGATGCGACGTGACGTGTGTGCTGTGGCGGCTCGGCTCCCCAGTTGCAGCTCTCGCACGATTGGCTCCCCCAGTTGCAGCTCTCGCCCGATTGGCCCCCCCGAGTAGCAGCTCTCGCCCGATTGGCTGGCGGACTCCCTCTCTGGACCCCAGCTGCCATCTGACCCGGGGACACCGCCGATTACGCAACGCCAGTCACAGCGGGTCGCCAGATCTACTGGAGCGACGTCACGGTCGTCACCGACTCTCCCCTCTCCGCTAATCAACCTCACATACTGTATATCATAAAGAAACACAAGTGTACTGTATATCATAGAGAAACACTAGTGTACTGTATATCATAAAGAAACACTAACATACTAAAAACACCAATGTACTGTATATCATAAACAAAAACACTAAGGTACTGTATATCATACACAAAAACACTAAGGTACTGTATATCATACACAAAAACACTAACACTATATCATAAACAAAACTCTTTATATGTGCCAATAGGCGCGCCAGCAGCACAGGGATATGGCACGCTTATTGCGAAACACGTCGCATGATTTCTTACATTAGACACTTAATTAAAAAAAGAAATCTGGGGTGGAACTAGTGGTGTTGTAACCTGTGGTGGCCTGTAGTGGTGTTGTAACCTGTGATGGCCTGTAGTGGTGTTGTAACCTGTGGTGGCCTGTAGTGGTGTTGTAACCTGTGGTGGCCTGTAGTAGTGTTGTAACCTGTGGTGGCCTGTAGTGGTGTTGTAACCTGTGGTGGCCTGTAGTGGTGTTCTAACCTGTGATGGCCTGTAGTGGTGTTCTAACCTGTAGTGGCCTGTAGTGGTGTTGTAACCTGTGGTGGCCTGTAGTAGAGTTGTAACGTGTTGTAACCTGTGGTGGCCTGTAGTGGTGTTGTAACCTGTAGTAGTGTTGTAACCTGTGGTGGTTTTGTAACCTGTGGTGGCCTGTAGTAGAGTTGTAACGTGTTGTAACCTGTGGTGGCCTGTAGTGGTGTTGTAACCTGTAGTAGTGTTGTAACCTGTGGTGTTGTAACCTGTGGTGGCCTGTAGTAGTGTTGTAACCTGTGGTGGCCTGTAGTGGTGCTGTAACCTGTAGTAGTGTTGTAACCTGTGGTGTTGTAACCTGTGGTGGCCTGTAGTGGTTTTGTAACCTGTGGTGGCCTGTAGTGGTGTTGTAACCTGTGGTGGCCTGTAGTGGTGTTGTAACCTGTGGTGGTGTTGTAACCTGTGGTGGCCTGTAGTAGTGTTGTAACCTGTGGTGGCCTGTAGTGGTGCTGTAACCTGTGGTGGCCTGTAGTGGTGCTGTAACCTGTGGTGGCCTGTAGTGGTGTTGTAACCTGTGGTGGTGTTGTAACCTGTGGTGGCCTGTAGTAGTGTTGTAACCTGTGGTGGCCTGTAGTGGTGCTGTAACCTGTGGTGGCCTGTAGTGGTGTTGTAACCTGTGATGGCCTGTAGTAGTGTTGTAACCTGTGGTGGTGTTGTAACCTGTGGTGATGGCCTGTAGTGGTGTTGTAACCTGTGATGGCCTGTAGTAGTGTTGTAACCTGTAGTGGTGCTGTAACCTGTGGTGGCCTGTAGTGGTGCTGTAACCTGTGGTGGCCTGTAGTGGTGTTGTAACCTGTGGTGGCCTGTAGTGGTGTTGTAACCTGTGGTGGCCTGTAGTGGTGCTGTAACCTGTGGTGGCCTGTAGTAGAGTTGTAACCTGTTGTTGAAGTGATTCTCAATCTTTGGCTTGTGGTTGTGCTTGGCCTTTTCGTTGCACCTACTCAGGTTAGCCCTGGATGAGCTAGGGACTGAGCATCACCTGATCTGAATGCAATGTCACATGCCTTCAGCAGGAGTCTGACCTCACTGCTCATCCATGGCTTCTGATAAGGGAAAGTGGTAATCCATTAGAGGGAGGTGACACTGTTGATGTTGAAGGTTGAGTCCAGGACGGATGAGGCATATGAGGCAATGTCCGTGTGGGAGCCATGGGTGGCCTGAGTTGCAAACACTCTCCAGTCAGTCAGCTTTCTCTGGCTACATTTTACTGTCCTCACTGTTGCTGTCACACGTTTGATGAATACTGAATACTTGGGTAGTAGAGACAATGAGAGGTCATTTGAGTGTCCTGGAGGGGAGGGGAACAGCTTTGGATGTGTCAGCCATGTTTTTGCGTAGACATGGTCCAACGGTTTGAGTGGTTGAGGTCACCCGCGACAATGTAGGCTGCCTTGGGATGAGATACTCTAGGCTAGCAGATATAAAGGTTTACACTTAACCATGAGATACTCTAGGCTAGCAGATAGAAAGGTTTACACTTAACCATGAGATACTCTAGGCTAGCAGATAGAAAGGTTTACACTTAACCATGAGATACTCTAGGCTAGCAGATAGAAAGATTCACACTTAACCATGAGATTCTCTAGGCTAGCAGATAGAAAGGTTTACACTTAACCATGAGATACTCTGGGCTAGCTGAGCATTGACTCTCGGTGATGAAGCTGCAGCTATTCTGAGCATTAAACAAAATGTACAGGTACACTTGAACAGTAGGCCTACATACACAAGCGCACACACACACACACACACACACACACACACACACACACACACACACATACACACAAAAGTGCACACACTCACACACATGTGCACTCACACAGACACATCGATATTATTTTTTTTATTTAGGTCTAATGCAAATATTTGTGTTTTGTAATGTGGTCAACTGGAAGAGAGTGCAACAAAGAGTGATGCAGGACAACAGAGACACTGGACACTGGCCATTTATGGACATTTTTTTTGTCATTTACATTCTATGTTCTATTTGGCTCAGGTGCTCTCAAGCTAGAATCTTTGATCGGAGCAGCTGTTGATGCCTGCTTTTCCTTGAGAAGACACAGACATCCGATAGATTGTATGTTTTTGTCTGTTCAATTGGAATAGGAACGGACTACACCACCTTTTTCATTTCCATTAAAATTGTTAAATTAAGATTGGTTGAGGCACTTTTATTCCGATTGAGGTGTTATTCCATTTCTAACTGAATTAAAAGCGCCGTGTAAATGTGCTGAGAAAGGGCGATTAAGGGTGTGTGTGTGTGTGTGTGTGTGTGTGTGTGTGTGTGTGCGCGTGTGTGCATGTGTATTACGCTTTGAAAAGAAACAGTAAAAAATTACAATCTCTGTCTGAATGCAACGCTTTTATCTGTACAGTTTGTTCAGTTCCAAACAAATGAACGAAGAGTTCTGGCCAAAAGCCTGTAAGAGATACAGTCACCTCCCACTCTATAAATTATAATACATAATCTCTTCACTCTATAAATTATAGCCTACATAATTTCTTGACTGCATCTGTAAATTATAGCACATAATCTCTAGACAGTACCCACTCTATAAATCATAATAGGCCTGCATAATCTCTTGACTCTATAAATTATAGTACATAATCTCTTGACTCTATAAATTATAGTACATTGTCTCTTGACTCTATAAATTATAGTACATAATCTCTTGACTCTATAAATTATAGTACATCATCTCTTGACTGTACCCTAAACATCGACCAATGCAAGCAATGTCGCAGACTTGCAACCATTTGAAGAGTCGGGCTACAAATGGCAAAGCTTGAATGAACTGAAGCTAGTTCTATTAAATGTATGATAAAAGGTGAACTAGGTAGTGGGCAGGCTATCCCACTGGTTACACATGTAAAACAACACCTGTTTAAGCATTCAAGCAGCAAAAGCTGAAGAGAGCATCACAACAATATCATTGTTTTATTGTTTACACAAAACTAGAAATGTTGGTCGATTATACTTTTTACTAGCTCAAGAAGCAAGACTTTCAAGAATCAATTGTAGAGCGTGGAGTGGGACAGTAGGATAGGCTACATGAGGCTGTTTTTAAACGTGTTTTCTTTTTTAAATAAGACATGGCTATTTCTTCACTTGTGGTACAGAGCTGCCCTCTGCTGGCAGAAACTAGACATGTCATTAGGGTTGTCTTCTTCCCAGGGTTTTTGCCTTTGGGAAACCATGGCTGTGACGCGGTTCTCTTTGCGCAGATCCCGGATGGAACAGCCATTGGGGGAAGAAGTGGTTTGGGCTGTACAATTAACGTTACCAAGGAGGGTTACAGAGAGGGAAAAATAAGTAAAGTGGCCGTTTGCAGATTTAACAAATGTGTAAACATTTCGGGAACAATCGACTGTGGACATTTGAGAATCTGTTCGCGGCATTGTAATTCTGGGATCTGAGTAGCGGTCTGGAGAAGACACAGTAGCCTTTTTGAACTGTGAAAGTTGAGGTGCTTTACAGCTAGCTCCAACTAGCTACGTGCAGCTGTGAAAAAACACTTTGCTTGCTGCTAAACAGTGAACGCAACACGGAGCTGGGAAGACCTTTTTACTGGCTCCGTTCGTGTTAAGGGGCTTGCTTATGAATTAACGTTATGTCTGCCACAAGCATTGACCCTCAGGTAGGCAGGGAGTTGCTTCGGTGGGCAAATGTAATTTCTTCCTTCCAGCAGGAGCATTAACTTGGTTCACATGAAGCCCCGGGTGTTCGTGATAGAGTTGATAGACGTTTGCTAACGTTAGCTAGCGATACATCTAACGGTCCAGTGGGACTTGTGGCCTCATTCATGCCGTAGGACAACCGGTTTGAGTTTTTAAAGCAATTCTAAGTAAATCAACAACAGTGTAATAATTTGACAGGAAGGTTGTCCTTCAGGTAACAGACAGCTGGTTTGTTAGCCGGCTAGTCAGTTTTACCACTACCGGTGAAAGTTAGCTTGCTAAACAGTCAACGTTAACAGACCAGATGACAAAGCGTCTGGTCTGCATGGACATTATGATCATCATAACTAATTGCCCCAAAATTAGCATGTGCTGGGCTATAATATTTCTGTCTTGAGTATGGCCGAGCAATCGTGAAATGACGGTGATGTGGCTAATGGCTGTCCTCCGTAGCAGCCATTAACTGCTAGCTGGCAAGTTAACGTTAGCCAATATTTTGCTAATAAGCTTGCATGCTATGCGTGCTTTTTAGAGGGGTTATGAACTTGTCATGCATATCGCATAGAAGTAACTGACTGTTTACTTTAATGTGAGCCTTTAGATTGCCATTATAATTCTGTAACGATCTAAATATGCACGTTTCCAATGTTATGCTAATATAGTCCTGTGTCTTTATGTCTTCACCCAAAATGCAGAGACCAAAGGGACAAGCATCTAAAGGTAAACACTTACATGTACTCGCATGAATATATACCGTGATTCTGTCAGGACTGAATATATGTAACTTACTGGCGTGTTAATAACAGTTTGTTCTGTGTTTCTGGGAAATTACTGTAACGTTATTTCTTAAAAGCCAGCTGAGGTATTTTGCTACCCTTGCTGTCATTAGGATGTCTACTACGTGTGTGTTGACCATTAGCAGCCAGTCATGCCCCCACCAGTCATGGCCTTACTGTCAGAGCAATGGATCATATCGGCACATGTCTTTACAAGTCCAGTGTGACTGTCATATTGGTATACAGAAATGTGTTGGATTTCAAAACCAGATAGTTTAGTTGAGCAGAACATCACACAGTGTTTTGCACTGATGAATTTTGACACTACTGAAATTAGCCGTCTTATCTGGTTGTAGTCATGAGCAAGCGTCAGACATGGTTATGAAATCGTGCTGTACTTTGTTGTTGCAGTACAAAATGGATCTCTCCATCAGAAGGACACTGTTCATGACAACGACTTTGAACCGTACCTGCCCGGCCAGTCCACTCAGGTGAGTCCCTTAGATCAGGTGTGATGGCAGCAATGCTGTGATGGTGACCATTAATGCCGCTATATTTTGAAATGATTTTGAGAATCACTCCTGCTCCCTAAAAATCATTTGAAGAGACATTATTGTTAGATGTGTGCCAACATGAAAGCCACATGTGGAAATCAGTGGTGTTTTGGTGATCTCAGTTCTGCCATATGTGGAAGTCAGTGGTGTTTTGGTGATCTCAGTTGTGCCATATGTGGAAATCAGTGGTGTTTTGGTTTTGGTGATCTCAGTTCTGCCACCGGTGTCCATCTGTGAAGTAAATGGGTCTGTTCCAGAGGGAAGAGCAAAAGCAAGTGGTGTGTGCTGGTGCCCTTGTGTGTGATCTGGAGGATTTGGGACGTTAATCATCAGCTGTGGCCCTGGTGCAGGACGTGTGCAGGTTGTGTACCGAGGTTGTGCACCGGGGTTGTGCACCGGGGTTGTGTACCGGGGTTGTGTACCGGGGCGGTGGCAGTGTAGTGGTTAAGGAGCTGGGCTAGTGTACAGTAGCCTGTAGAGTAGTGTAGTGGTTAAGGAGCTGGGCTAGTGTGCAGTAGTAGTGTAGTGTAGTGGTTAAGGAGCTGGGCTAGTGTACAGTAGTAGTGTAGAGTAGTGGTTAAGGAGCTGGGCTAGTGTGCAGTAGTGGTGTGGTGTAGAGTAGTGGTTAAGGAGCTGGGCTAGTGTGCAGTAGTGGTGTGGTGTAGAGTAGTGGTTAAGGAGCTGGGCTAGTGTACAGTAGCCTGTAGGGTGGTGGTAGTGTAGTGGTTAAGGAGCTGGGCTAGTGTGCAGTAGCCTGTAGGGTGGTGGTAGTGTAGTGGTTAAGGAGCTGGGCTAGTGTGCAGTAGCCTGTAGGGTGGTGGTAGTGTAGTGGTTAAGGAGCTGGGCTAGTGTACAGTAGCCTGTAGGGTGGTGGCAGTGTAGTGGTTAAGGAGCTGGGCTAGTGTACAGTAGCCTGTAGGGTGGTGGCAGTGTAGTGGTTAAGGAGCTGGGCTAGTGTGCAGTAGTAGTGGCAGTGTAGTGGTTAAGGAGCTGGGCTAGTGTGCAATAGTAGTGGCAGTGTAGTGGTTAAGGAGCTGGGCTAGTGTGCAGTAGTAGTGGCAGTGTAGTGGTTAAGGAGCTGGGCTAGTGTGCAGTAGTAGTGGCAGTGTAGTGGTTAAGGAGCTGGGCTAGTGTGCAGTAGTAGTGCAGTGTAGTGGTTAAGGAGCTGGGCTAGTGTGCAGTAGTAGTGGCAGTGTAGTGGTTCAGGAGCTGGGCTAGTGTGCAGTAGTAGTGTAGTGTAGTGTAGTGGTTAAGGAGCTGGGCTAGTGTGCAGTAGTAGTGTAGTGTAGTGGTTAAGGAGCTGGGCTAGTGTACAGTAGTAGTGCAGTGTAGTGGTTAAGGAGCTGGGCTAGTGTACAGTAGTAGTGTAGTGTAGTGGTTAAGGAGCTGGGCTAGTGTACAGTAATAGTGCAGTGTAGTGGTTAAGGAGCTGGGCTAGTGTACAGTAGTAGTGTAGTGTAGTGGTTAAGGAGCTGGGCTAGTGTACAGTAGTAGTGTAGTGTAGTGGTTAAGGAGCTGGGCTAGTGTACAGTAATAGTGCAGTGTAGTGGTTAAGGAGCTGGGCTAGTGTACAGTAGTAGTGTAGTGTAGTGGTTAAGGAGCTGGGCTAGTGTACAGTAGTAGTGTAGTGGTTAAGGAGCTGGGCTAGTGTGCAGTAGTAGTGCAGTGTAGTGGTTAAGGAGCTGGGCTAGTGTACAGTAGTAGTGCAGTGTAGTGGTTAAGGAGCTGGGCTAGTGTACAGTAGTAGTGTAGTGGTTAAGGAGCTGGGCTAGTGTACAGTAGTAGTGTAGTGTAGTGGTTAAGGAGCTGGGCTAGTGTACAGTAATAGTGCAGTGTAGTGGTTAAGGAGCTGGGCTAGTGTACAGTAGTAGTGTAGTGTAGTGGTTAAGGAGCTGGGCTAGTGTACAGTAGTAGTGTAGTGGTTAAGGAGCTGGGCTAGTGTACAGTAGTAGTGTAGTGGTTAAGGAGCTGGGCTAGTGTGCAGACGCCTGAAAGTTATTGATTCCCGGC
>NC_085000.1:34417336-34432336 GCF_963854185.1 Sardina pilchardus | reverse complement strand
CCAGCTGCGCCACATCCGCCTGGAGAACAACGACAACAAGCCCGTCACCAACTCGCGCGACACGCAGGAGGTGCCGCTGGACAAGGCCCGGCAGGTGCTCAAGATCATCGCCGCCTACAAACACACCACCTCCATCTTCGACGACTTCTCCCACTACGAGAAGCGGCAGGAGGAGGAGGAGGAGGTGCGCAAGGTAAGGGGCACTCGTCTTCATATAGTGCTGCCACTAACCACTAGTTTTCTAACGATTAATCTTTCGACTAATTTTTCGATTAGTCGACTAATCTAAACGACTATTTCAAAAAAAAAAAAAAACAAGTTTTCGTTATTTTGTTGTGTCCATTTTATTTTTAACTCAACTGAAGGGCCAAAACATGACATATAGCCATAGATATAGATATGCTCATATCAATATCAGCCTACTTTTGTAGAGTTAATAACAGAATTAATAACATTACAGCCGTTAGAGACGGGAGACCAAAAATAAATAGGGGGTCAATAGCAAAACGATTAGTCGACTAAAAAAATTGGCATCGACTAATTTTCATAATCGATTAGTTCGATTATGTCGATTAATCGCGGCAGCACTATCTTCATATCCCTCCAAAGCCCTTTTCCTCCTGGAGCTGTCTTTATATCCACACCTGGAGCTGGCCTTCAGTGCTGTAGTGCTAGCAAATGCATTGTCAAACAGCCTGGGAAACATTCGCTTTGCAAACAGTGTGAATTGAATGTTTCCTTAGTTGGTTCTAGTTGGTAAAACTCTTTGCCATTGCAGTTAGAAGGGCTAGGACGCTATGGATTTTTTTACCGCAGTTGAATAGCGACAAATTCAAGCGATTTCACGGTATACCATTTAACTTCTTCAATTATGACTAAGGGTGTCACGATTTTGATTTTAAATCGTAATCGATCGAAATTACATCTCAATCTCGAACTTCGAACTCAAAAGTAGAATCGACGATGCAGCCACACCCCCAATGGCACATCCTGCATGTCTGCCCAAGACACAACGCCACACACACACACATGTTAATCTGCAGCATCAACACTCATCCTGCATGTCTGCCCAAGACACAACGCCACACACACACACGTGTTAAACTGCAGCATCAACACTCCTCTCATTTTAGGCTGCATCCAGTTGCAAAATGCACATCAACTGACTGAAATTAAATGGAAGGCCCTCTTGTACCTCTTATCACGGGTGTGGAAGTATTTTTGCATTCATTCGCGTCAGTTAGCCTAACACCAATTTAGCCTTCTCAACTAGCAAGTAAAAACATCATCTAGTTAGCCTACAGTCCAAAATGACTAAGGCTTAAAATGCAGATTGATGAGTACTTATTCCACTTATAACACTAACCTTGGGTCTCTTTGGAATGTGCAGAAACATTGAAATGATCATTCCGTGTTGCTTCATTTCACTATGTTCACATGTCTATGTGTAACGTTTCTTTTGTTTACAACCTCATGGTTGGAGCGATTTCAAAATATATAAAGCAAGCACTCAACAGTTTCTTTTTACTTTTTTAATGGCCTCACAGACGTTTCGGGTTGATACCCTTCAGTGTGAGATGTGGCGATTTCACCTTTGAACCCAAGTAGGTGTGCCTAAATAACCTCGATCCTCCCCTTTGACCCCGCTGGTACCCAGCGCTCTCCACCAGGGGGAGCACCAGTGTCAATATGCCCATATCAATTACACCACCGTTGGCAAAGGAACAACATTTGAAGCCCAAAAAGTTCATAAACATGCCCAAAACATACAAAAGATAAGCAAGAAATTATATACATAAAAACAACATGTGTGTTACGCATTCCAAACATTTCCTTACAGCCCATAATTATTTCAAAACGTTTTATTGCAAAAAACAAGACAACATATTCTCTTCTTTCATCCCTTTAGGAATGATAGTCCATGGTGTGTATCCAATAAGCCTCCCTCTGAATCTGCAGTAATAGCTTCTCTTTATCCCCACCGCTGCGTGGCATTTCCACTACCTCAATACCCAGATATTTCACGTCATTGGTACAGTGATTAGCCAGGTTAAAATGTCTACCTACCGATGACTTCTCATCCTGGGTGCGTATAGATCACTTATGTTTGCATATTAGGTGGCATAAGTTCCCCACACAAACTCTGATCTGGTCGCTAGCTTTTTCACAGCTTCTAGCCATTTATCTGCGTTGAGTGTTTACTCCATATGAAAACGATTTACTCACTGTTCCTGGCCACTCACTCACACCTCAATGGCGTCACGTTCACTTAAAGCAGCCACACAGAGGCCAGGCTACTGCTGCTGTGGACTGCTGTAGCCACACAGAGGCCCAGGCTACTGCTACTGCTGCTGTAGCCACACAGAGGCCCAGGCTACTGCTGCTGTAGCCACACAGAGGCCCAGGCTACTGCTGCTGCTACTGCTGCTGTAGCCACACAGAGGCCCAGGCTACTGCTGCTGTAGCCACACAGAGGCCCAGGCTACTGCTGCTGTAGCCACACAGAGGACTATTAGGAGTATTATGGCCGTCATCACAGGTGGTACAGTAGGTGCAACTTCTGCAGTTAAACGATACCTATTAAATGTTGTCCCTTATTCATTTTTGACATATATTTTCTTCAGAGTAGGCTAATATTATCGGTTATGGTATCGGTAACCTAATTGGAGCTCACTGAATTTAAATAGGACAAGAAAAAACAAATCTGTGTTGCGGTCAAAGTGAATTTGTGAATTTGAGGGATCAGATGCCACTTGTTATGCGCCCCGTCACACCACTTTTCAGAATTATTGACACCTTAGGTCAAGTTGAGTAAAATAATATTTTGCTGATGTTATTGTAATCTCAAAATGAAAGCAATGAGGAAAAGTCTAACCTTGAAGGGAAGGAATTTTATTCTGAGAAAAAGGACAAAATCACGCCGCTCACAATTATTTTCACCCCTGCTTGACAATAAAACAGCTTGCAATATTATCCCATGACCCCCCATAGAATACGACATCTCCCCAGACGGTCCAGATTCCGAGGCATACGCTACTGCAGTCTCCTCTTTGCCTCACCCCACTGCTTTCCCATGGACTTTATATCAAGGGGCTGAGATGGCAATGGCAGAGGCGTGATTTTGTGTTTGGTACATTGGTTCTGTTTTGATCTAGACGGTTGTTTGGGTTTATTGACCTGATGAATGATCCAATCATGACCACTTTTAGTGTCTTGACAGTGTTTTTTTCCAGTTAGCCTATTAGCCTGTTTGATTTGCATTGAGCTCAATGAGCATCAAATAGGCTAATAGGCTAACTGGAAAAAGCGCCATGCCAATCTCTAGCTATGGTCAAGGGAATGTGATGATGTGGGGCTATTTTAATTCCAACGGCCAAGGGAACTTTATCAGGATGCATAATATCCTGGATCCATGAAATAGCTGGCCTTTAAAAATAAAAACATATTAAAAATTCTCCTGCTCCTATGGGAATTTAACATAGGGGCCAAGTACTTATGCCCCCTGTATTTAAGGAAGAACATTTACATAGGAAAGAACAATCACAAAGAAAATTGGTGTCCTTAGCGGTTAGATTTGTACTATTTTTTTTAATTAAGGCACTACAATCAATTGTCTAAAGATGATTTTATATTCCTCTTTTTAGTCAGCTTTATCAAGGGTTCAAATACTTATTCCACCCACTGTATGTAATGGTATATAGATAGTTGACACCTGACCTTCAACTCTCTCCGTTTCTTTTTATTTCATCAGAACTTTCAACCAGAACCTGCACCCATCCAGAACCGGTCTCGATTGGATCAGGTAATGATCCTCCCTGAATCTGATTGGATGGGGTAATGATCCTCCCTGAATCTGATTGGATGGGGTAATGATCCTCCCACACGTGTGTGTGTCCTGGATGTGATGTGTGTGTGCAGAAGAGTGCATGCTGAGTGAGTCTGCTGCCCTGTTGTCCTAAGACTGCTCTGGTTTCTATTTGTCTTCAGGAGCGCCAGAATAGAAATAAACCATAGAAGAGCGCCTCGCCCAGCTTCAACACTTACATTGAGGACTGACTTTCCTTTCAAGAGGAACACAGAAGAATGAAAATTGAAATCAAATTCTTATTTTTTTTCCTTATTTAATCTTGGAGAATTTCCGCCAACGTTGTGACTGCAGCTTGTGTGCTCCAGATACCTCCTCCTGTGCAGGGATATAGCAAGCGGAGTGGGAGTGCCCCAAATCACCGCTCTTTTTCTCTTAGGCGCTTTTATTTCTCTTCCCTTTATGTACGCTTGTCCCGCCCCTCTTGCTGCCTTCCTCTCCCTCTTAGCCAATCAGGGTTTAACAGCTCCCTCTTAGCCAATCAGGGTTTAACAGCACCAATGAAGAGAATCTGACATGTAATCTTTTTCCCCTATGTTAAATCACGGAACTGACCTGTACTGCTCCTTCTTGTCCACTAAGGGGCAGTGTTGCCATTCTTCAGAGGTTGAGCTGTGTGTGCCAACGAGACTCAGGGTGCTCACTCCCCGCATCACTGTTACACGACAGGAAGAGACCCACGTCTCGGATCCCAACGCATCTTTGTTTCTTTTCTGTCGAGAAGGAAAACATGACGGCGTATTTATTTACTCTGAGCCTTAAGGATTTTTTGTTTTTCTTCTGTACTTTGCGATGACTCTTCTTAAAAAAAAAATAAAGAAACTGACAGAACAGGAGCAATCAGGGAAACTGAGGGAGAGCTCTCAGACTTTTGGACACTTACGAGGCACAGAAGACTGTTGTTGGCGCTGGGATGGTTTGTTCTGGTCCTGATGTGTTACTCTTGTGTTATCCACCTGTGTGCGTGTGTGTGTGAGCGTGTGTGTGTGTGTCTGTGTGCGTGTGCGTGTGTGAGCGTGTGTTCAGCGGTGTAAAAGGACTCGGAGCAAGTGTCGTGGGAAAAAAATAAGTATGTGATCTGAAGACAATGTTCTACTCTAGTTGGAAAGTATGTAGCATACACAGACGTAAACAAGTGAGATTTTATTGTTAGAAAGCGATGTGATGACTTTGCCATGTTGAATGCCTGTGTTCATATCTTCACTGTTAACCCTAACTCATGGTTGTTGTGTTTCCTCCGTTGAGCCCTCACCAGGTCATTTCATGCCCTTTCTGTGCTAGATGTTATTGCCCCTTTGTCTCTCCGGAATGCCTGGCGTTAATGTAGCTGCTTCTAGCAATGGTGAAAGCCTTACTCGTAACCTAAACATCAACGGAACTGACACCTAAGTTGAGCAAGGATGAGTTGGTGGGAGGTTTGAGGTTTTTTTGTTTGTTTGTTTGTTTGTTTGTTTGTTTTTTCTTTCTGGATGGAAAATGCTGCTAGTTCCTTGTACTGTTAATTCTATACGGTGTTTAGGATTTGAGCTAATTCCAAATAGGTAGGCAGTGACAGAAAGACAAATAACTTGCGCAGGAATTTTTACGATTGATCACTGATTTTCTTTGGCTGGGCAGATGCCAGGACAGTAGGAGCGCGCGTCCCCATCAGGAGTGTGTGGAGGATCGCCATGGCAACATCAGGTCTATACACAGTGTGCGGAGGATGGGCGTGAGTGCAGGCGCTCCTCTACCCATTCAGCAACAGCACACACACATAGGAAAGCGCCTACCATTCAGCACACACACACACACACACACATAGGAAAGCGCCTACCATTCAGCAACAACACACACACACATATAGGAAAGCGCCTATCATTCAAGCAATGTTTACTATTAACAATGTTAAATCGCAAGGATGAAACAGAAGAATGCATTTGTGTGATGCATTGTTGCCATTCACGTCTCTTCCCATGGTATGTCCAAACTGCAGTTTTCCTCCTAAAATGGCGTGTTCTTTTTTATTTGAAAAAAATGAGAACCATGCAGTGGTGCATTCAGCTGCCCTACACCTGACCTCCAGCTGCCCTCCACCCGACCTTCAGCTGCCCTTCAGCAGAGCGCTGCCAGTGCTCCACCTGCTGGCTGAAGGGGTGTGTGATGAGCGAGTGCGGAGGAGGCTCCGGCGCTGCGGCGTCCCGTGTGCTTCTGTTTCCGCTTCCTCTCAACCCCCCCCCCAGCAGCTCCGCCCCTCACTGCCCCTTCGGCTCCGCCCCTCCCCTCATGGCTCCGCCCCTCACGACCCCTTCAGCTCCGCCCCTCACCTCATGGCTCCGCCCCTCACGGCCCCTTCAGCTCTTGCAGCTCCGCCCCTCACGGCCCCTTCAGCTCCGCCCCTCACGACCCCTTCAGCTCCGCCCCTCACGACCCCTTCAGCTCCGCCCCTCACCTCATGGCTCCGCCCCTCACGGCCCCTTTCAGCTCTTGTTTTAGTACAACGCATGACAAAGATTGCGATGCCTGTTGCTCAACTAAAGGACTTTTTACATGCACGTGAACATGTGTCAAGAGGGTGTTGCAATAGAAAGCCACTAATATGGTTCTAATATATGAATATATAATTATATTTACACAAAGGACTGACAAAATAAAAGTTATTATTGATATCATCATCTTATGGACTCGATAACAGCACTAATGAAGGCATTGTGTTAGTGGTTGTAGTCTGTAAGGCTTAATCTTTTTTGCTGTTTTCCTTTTCTTTTGCTTTAGAAAGAAACGAAGCCTTAATAAATAATATCCAATTAGAAAGCGTCAAGCAGTCTCTCTCTCCCTTTCTTTTTCACGGTCTGTCTCCATCTGTTCAAATAAAGACCATACTTAACCTTGTTGGTGTCACTCGGTAGTTTTGCAGTAGCCCACAGTCGCCTGTAGGTGGTGCTATAGGATACTTTTTTTTTAATTGTTGACGGTTCATCGAGTTGAGTAGTCACCGTTGTGTCTCGTAGATGCTGCTAACATCACTGTTGCGATTGCGAATGCGACAGCTTTACATGCAATTACTAATATGCTATATTATTCGAGAACACTTGTCTAAATTTCAGTGCAGACGACACAGCAGCTGATGTCTTCGGAAGCTGTATGCTATGAGGTATTAGCCTATAGGCTAAATCCTTTGCCAATCGGAAGCTGTATGCTATGAGCTTTGCCAATCCTGAACCAAGTGTTCGGAGCTCTCCATGGTGCTGACCTCGACTAAAACAATCTGTCTATTTTCGCTGCCTTCCTCGTCACGTCTCTGATTCAATGATTTCTGTAAGCCTACAACTGATAGGCTATTTTATTTTATGGAAATAAATGTAAAGAAAACAATTGTGTGCATATGATAGAATACATATGCTTAGGCTACATCTGCAGACAGGCGTTTGCAAATTCAAATTTTGAAGTCGATCATACAATCAGTGATGACAAAACAAAAGACAAAAGAAGATGGGCTGCGGCCACACGCCTGCCTTGTCAGGTCAGTTGAAAAATATTCGGACATTCGTTCCATCCTTGTCCGGCCTACAACTAGGCCAACGATAGGCTACGGCAAACAGGCATATATGTTTGGCGGAGAGAATTGTCATCATGTCCAACAATTTGTAAATAGGCTATGTCAAAATGTTCAGACATTTATATGACTTGAAACAGTCTTCTCATACAATGGTGTTTATAATTAGAATAAGTTAATTAATATAGTCTATAAATAAAATATCGGCAACATCGTCAATTGTCTTTAAATAGCCTACGGTTAAAGGGGGGGCTTCTTTTGGCTATGGAATGTAGGCTAAGGTGTTGTTTTGGGGAAACAAATTGATATGCTAATCACGCTACTCCCATGGCATACTCCCATACTTCAACGCCATGAGTGCTATGATATGCGGCGAATTCAATAAGACTCTTGGGCCTATAGTCTAGGCCTACTTCTCTGTTTATTCTCTGCTTCCGTTAACTAAAGCGTAAGATTCGACCTAAGCTCACAAGTGCCTGCTGATGTAGGTCCCAGCGAAGTGCTCAAGAAAGCCAACGAGGTGATTCTGTTTTTAGCCCACAAAGGTCGAGTTGTTGATGTTGTTGTTTTTTTTATGTGAAATAAGGTCGGGTTGTTGATGTTATTGTTTTGATTAAATAAGGTTGGTTGTTGATTGGTCCCTACCGCACAATTTTAAACACATCTCCTATGTATTAAAAGGTAGCCTAACGAGCTTGGAATGGCCGTTTAGTGCATGCCATATAAAACAAAATGACTGGTGCTTATTTTATTTTATATAAATATATAAAATAAATAAATAAATAAATAATAATAGTAATAATAATAATATATGAACAACAATTGTTCAAAGGCCTATATGAACAATTAATTTAAATGTCTTTAAGATATTGCTCAGACTAGCCTACAGAACTAGTATGTAATGGAAGCTTTAGGCCCACAGTATTATCACTAAAGTAGCGCCTGATAAACAGGGAGTTAAAATGACAAGAGACACACATTCATTAAAATGGGTATTTATTCATCATTTAACCAATACAAAGAATATAAATTATTTCCAAAAAGAATACATAAAAAACATCACATTATATCAGATCTTATATGCTAACCGGCACTTGGCTACTCACCTATTTCGTTGGCCAACGCTAAATATCCTATTCGTGACTGTCCTTCCACCAAAAAAAATAAAGAACCTGACTATTTCTTGTGTCACGTTTTATTTCTAAGATTTATAATACCAACACAAATGAGTAGGCTACAATAATTCACAGGCAACTGAAAATCTCAAAAGGCCAAAGATGAATGTAGGTCTAAGCTTCTTTGGCGTCATCTCAACTAAATATGGGCGACACAGCCTCCCTGATATTTATATCTCAACACCAAGCAGCCCTTTGGATGACACAATAAGTGCCAAATATTTGACCAGTTGACATGCAGGAGTTTAGGCCACCATCTCACCCATAGTTTACCACATGGCTGCAAGCAGATGTGAAAGGATTTCAATGAACTCTATGGACTTTTAGAAGATAAACCTATCTTGTATATTAACTATATATTTTCCCATGTGAGAAGTGTTAGGGAAATATTATAGCAAGGAACATAATATGCATTTCGAAGGTCTATTTGGCCGCGCGGTATGATAGCTCGTGTGATAATATATAACCGAGCTCATTATTCTGCTACTGCCGCCTGAACTATTTGACATATATAAGACTAAATCCTATCCGACATATATTACTCATGATAACGAGGGTCTTTATATTATTATATATTTGACATTAGGCTACTCATTATAACGATGCTCTTCTGCGTGGGGACGCCGCTGTCACGCTGCTTACGTCGTGGTACCCAAAGATGGCGCTCATTTACACGCAACGCGTCAGACAAGAGGGGCCTTCACAGGTTATATCCATGTTTTACAGGCGTCACTGCGCAACTGCAATCACACGGAAGGCGCAGACGACCAGGGCCCAACATCACCCTTAAAACGTAAGCTCATTTAGGTCTACATGTAAAACTTCACACAATGGTATTAGCCTACTCAAATAGGCCAATTTTACACACTTATCGCTAACTTTTCAGAGGAACGCAATTAAGTAGGTTCCCAAACTTCCAAACTCTCCACGCGTATGTTGGGGCCATACCGGGGAGGTCACCGCCATGATGTCCCACAGCCATGATGCCCCACTGCCTAGCCTGCATGTTCAGTTCAAATCAGTGGCACGTCACCATGTGTCCCACGCCTGCGTGTTCAATTCAAATCAGTGCTTCTGCGGGTATAGGCTACCTCTCAGTGGGTAACTTGTTCAAATCAGTGTTTCTGCGGGTATAGGCTACCTCTCAGTGGGTAACTTGCTCGTCGCCCAATTCTTCCGTGATTGTGTCAATGCATTTTATTTAGCCATAGCCTAATATGTGACAAAGCTGCCGATTTTAAGCCACCAAATTCCAAGTCTAGGTTAGACAACAATGTCTCTTATAAGACAGCACTGTGGCCTAAACGGCCTACTTCTCAATTGTAAGACAGCACTTTGGTCTAAACAGGCTTCTTCGTAGTCTATTTGTAAAAATATAAATAAAATGACGACACGCCACTCTTTGACAGACTTGATTTCTTGTGCGCTTTTCAATAGAATTGTTGTGTGCAAAATATCGTGGACAGTAGCCTATTAATTAAGCAAGTAACAGGAGCAAGTAATACAGCTCACATTAATTCGATTCATACATACATAGGCCTACACACATACATTAACTACGACCCACTGTTGTCGTACCACTGTAGCCGGGCCCAGTAAGAGACTTGGTTTGGAGAAGCGATGCTCAGAAGATTCCTCTCTTGGCATTCACCGCGTGCCTTAATTGTATGGACATTAAATCAAGGTCCGCTGTGAACACGCAGAGCAGCAACCCGATGTACTCATCAACACACACACACACACACACACACACACACACACACACACACACACACACACACACACACACGCTCTCTCTCTCTCTCTCTCTCGCTTATACTGATCAACACATACAGTCTCATCGCGTGGGAGCGAATGGCCTTATCATAACCCCATTTGACGCTCAAATCTCGCGCCTGTGGTTTAGCAGCAGTGCAAGTCCAGGCTCTCGCGAATGAACAAGTGATGGCCCCCTGCATACACCGTTAGCACCGCATCAACCCCCACCTCGACACCGGAACCCACCCCCGACACCAGAGCCCACTCCAGTTCCAATTCTGTTATCGGACACGGTTCGGACGCAAACGTAGCCTACAGCACTATCGATTAACGACGGCCGCGTGCATGCAAATCCAATAAACAAGCATCATCAAGTCGCCTCGACAAAATCCGCCTTCTCACTAACACAATGTACTCGGCTGTTGGATAGGCTACCGAATGCCGGTCGGTAGTAGGCCTACTGGACATCAAAACAGATAGATCGCGTGGCGCCAATATGGATTACTATCCCGAAACGCTATCAGTAAACATCTCTGGACTCTGTGAGGTAGACATCCCACATCAGCGAATAATGCCCCTGGCCAGCACAATGGAAACACTACACAATTGATTCAGCTGAGTTACTCAAGCGCTCAATTCAGTGAAGTGCTCCAGGGTATCGAAACGGCTATTTGATCATACTGTAGCGAGTGTGTCCCTGCTGCACTCCGTCTCTTCACTATGTGCTTCAGAATAACGTCCGAGGAAATTGAGTTACAACTTCTCCGCCAGATGAAAAACACTCTATTCTTGCGTGTAACCATCCCGGTCCGTTTGAGTCGATTCTGGACCACGGTTCAGTTAGCCTCCCTTCTTGTTCGAGCGAAACGCCCTCCCGCCGCTCGTAGCTCGTGGCTTGCGTTTGCTTACGTTTGCTCTCTTCTCCCATGATGTTGAGCGGGCACTTAGAAGCCAATCTTGTATTAAATAAAACAACACTGTGACTAGTCAGTATTCCTACTTTGTGTCTTCTAGTTCTCCTACACCGTCGAGTTCAATGGTGAAAGAAACTACAGTCGTTTGCGTCTCGTCTTGTCCATGACTTCCCCCTTTTCTTCTATTGGCTACAAAAAGACCTCCCGTGCTCCCGGTAAAAATCTCCCCACCATCAAGCACTCCATCAGCCGGAATAACCTCTGGGCGTATCCTTCTCGAGCCTTCTCTTTTCTATCGCGCTCATCCTCGGCAACATTTCCCGGTCCAGCCCTGGATGCGCTCTCAGCCTCTCTGATCCAGTCTCGCGGATTAGCGCTCCTCTCTCGTCGTCCCAGACACGCGCAACCTTCTGCTGATTGGGCTCAGCTCGAGAGGATTACACCGGGGCATAATGACGTCATGGCCCGGGCCCAAGTTCTCCCCCATTAACCAAATCCTCATCAGCGAGATGTCCTTGAAACCACCGGGCTGACATTCTGCAGAGAGCTATGCGTTTGGGAGACATATTATTATAGACGCGTCTCGGAGGGCGTCTGACGCACACTACTGAACGCGTGCTGTTGTGCGGGCAGAATTCTCAGCGACTGTGTCAGCTGTCCATAGAATGCACTTAATTGTTCAGTTGAACTGTTTGACACGAGCAACATAAACGGCCTATTCGTGGTCTGTGTGCGCGGACACTACACCTGCACGGTTAGCAGAGACGTGCTACAGTAATGACTTTGGACACGTTTGTTGACATTGTCATAGGTTTGCTAAAACTCCCTCTCTATGTTAGAGTCTGTGTGACTACTGAGGATTTCAGCAACTTGGTAAAACAGTTCAAATAGCCGAGCAATTTAGTGTTTAGCCGCATGAAGGGGAAATCTGAATTCTGTTATTTTCAAAACTCAACACAGAGCTCTGTCAGTATAAGGACTGATTTTAGAAGCATCGTCTTTATCTGTACGTTGGCAGGATAGAGTCTGCATTATGGAACGTGCTTTGAATATAGGCCTACATAATATATCTGACATTTGCGCCTAATCATGTGGGATATTTGGGAAACATATAGCAACAGTCTCATATGGATAGCCTAATATTGAGATGAGGCTATACCATGCGGCCATTGAGTCCGGCAGGCCTAAGAGTTTTCTCATCTCCAGCGAAAAGGACATTTTGAAAATGGGATGTGTAGAAGATTCATGTTTCTGAACAACAAGGCTATTCATTTATTGATGGATGAACTGATGTACAGCCACAAGATGTTTGGAGTAGCCTACATCATCTGTATAGGCTACAGCATGGACTGTCTTTTAACATACCTATTCACAGCAACCAAAACCAACTGAACATCTTGAAATTGTGTCCATCCAATGTTCTGCTTGGACATTAACATAACTTTACCAAGACAACGAACTCAAAATGACACTGTCATTTCTTTGTGCCAACCGCGACCATCCGCCTCAGCATCACCTTAAAGAAGGCGAATGGTCACCGTCACAGACTTTAAGCAATAGGCGTCATGGGTGTATTTATCATGTGGAACAGAATATGAATCGAAATATAAACATTGTCCATATGCATATGACATAGTCTTGTCGCAGTATAACATCGGCCATACAAAGGAATAACAAATCGCCTTCCTATACACCACTACTCGTCGGTTGCAATGAGGAAGGCCTTTTCCAGGCTAGTGGGAATTTGAGTTTCGATCGCATAAGCTTTGCACTCACCAATTTCTAACCGCAGAAATATTGTTCAGCTCGCTGATATGAAATTCTGTTTGGTCACGGTCTAGTTTTTGAGGACATCACTACATCAGCTAGCCTAAACTGCAAGAGGTGGCTGCATCTGGCACAAGCAGAGTGAAAAGTGTCATGGTCTTTTTCAGCGAACAAAAGAGTCGTTTATTTGAAAAAGGTTATGCTTAATATTTTTCGCAACAGAATTTTAATATTTCGTTTTATCCCGCAAATGAAACCTTTCTCTTTTAAACTGTAGGCTGTTTAAGATATAGCGATTCTAGCTACCACTACAGGTAGATCATTTCCCACAAATAGCCTACAACACTAACCGTGAAGGAAAAGAAAAGAACCGCTATAGCACATGCTTAAATGATAATAAACCACATATTGTCATCACAAGGATATGGAATTTATTTCACTTAATTTAATAAATCGAAACTACATATCTGGTCTTTGTATTTGAAGTTCAGAATCAGTAACAACGTCACCTTAGCCTACTGTAGGCTACATCACCGCAGTGACAACTGATCTCCGATACAATATTGCTCCTTGCTTTTATTTCAAATATCACGCACACACACGCGCGCAGGCTAATTCCGAATGCTTTTCCCGTGAAAGAAAATACCGGGGCCACAGTCTGGCCAAATCTGAAGGAATAGTGTTTGTTGTTCCTTACACAACGGTGCTTTGAAGAATTCATTTTCTTCCTCTCAGGGATGTGTAGCCACGAGTAGAAAAATACCTCTGGGTGGATTCAGACGGCTGTGCAATGACTGTCACTTTTCTTGGAGAGAGAGAGAGAGAGAGAGAGAGAGAGAGAGAGAGAGAGAGAGAGAGAGAGAGAGAGAGAGAGAGGGGGCGACGTTTTCCCCGTTGCTTAGCCGAGCGGCCTCCCCAGCCTAAACTGCGTGGAGGGGGAGTTGTCCCGTTGAATTACAATGACATTCAGGCCCCATTCATTCACTTGCTGTCTAACGGTCTTTGGATAGCAAATCCACCCCATCGGGGGGTCGCAGCCCCCTCATTACGCCCCCGATCCCAACACGCCGTCACCACAATAGCGACAATAAAAAGAGAGGGGAGTGGGCCTCAGTCGGGCGCGCTCCGGACACTGAACTCTGGGCCCAAACCGAAAATACCCGGATGTGTGGGGGACAATCTGCAGCATGTGTTTATGTGTTTAAGTGTTGTGTTGATATATACAGTATATATACTATATATTATGTGTTTATGTGTTTAAGTGTTGTGTTATATACACACACACACATACACACACACACGCACACGTATATGGATCATAGTGTGTATATTATGTCCACATAGTACATCTGTGTGGAATTTTGAACATCCAGTAGTTCAATCCATTTTCCAGATTTTTTTTTTTTTTTTTTTTTTTTGTTGCAGTGTACAGATTGCAACGCGTTGAGTTCCAGTAGCACAATGCGTATGGGTCCTAACTCCACCTAATACAGCAACTGCTTTGGAATATGATGGGCATGGTCATTCATATTTCTATATTTTGCTCTTGAAATTGTGAATAGGCCGCCTATACATAATTTAATTTAATACGATTCTAAATAAATCAATCGACACGTTTAATCTGATAACTGTCTTTAATGACGGAAGTTCTGGCTACTTGAAAATATGTAATTGGTTTTAAATGATATGGTTAAAAATATTGTGGGATTGTTTTTCGGAACTGTCGAGTATGGGTTCAAAATGGCTGTCATATTCTCTACGTAACTGAATAGGATTGTTCATTATGTTAACATAATGTTTCTTTTACAGCGCTGTACATTAAATTATTTTGCTCAGAGCACTGGTGCCACAGAGGTTGATAGTTGTGTACACACTCCTCAACATGTCTCGCATCGATATGTAGGCTCCTAACACCTCATCCATAGACTAGACTGTAGAAAACGCTTCAAATAAAGCTGTGTTCTCGGTGCTAAGCTGGTAAATTAT
>NC_085000.1:34404836-34409836 GCF_963854185.1 Sardina pilchardus | reverse complement strand
ACCCCCGCGCTGCCCCCGCCCGAAGCCCAAAAATGACAGTTTTTCCTACATAACTACCTGAACCGTGGCACCGAGGATGACAAAATGTTTATGGTATGTTGTTCTCTAGAGCTTGCATCAACTTAGCTTATAACCAGTCATTTGTGATTTGCCCCCCCATCGTAAAAATTGAAAATGCAATGTAATATTGCTTTAATTGCCCCTATCTTCAGATGAGATGTTATGAACTGCACCAAATTTCATGTGTATGATTAACCTGACACCCTCTGGGAGTATGCCAAGTTTTGTGGAATTTCATCCATGGGGGGCTATAAAATAAATGGATTTATGTGTACATTCAGGACTGTATACCCATCGGCCAGTAGATGGTGGTATTATCTGGAGTCTAAATCCCCCCCTGGGGATTTCAAAAACTGTTCCAAACATCTCAATCTCTGCTAGTTTTTGTCCTAGAAACATATAAGTGACACCATTAGAAACCTTTAATCAACTAGTTTCCAAATATGTTTTAAAAGAGAATGGTTGCTCTGGGTGCAACAAACATGCAGGAACACACACACACACACACACACACACGCACACACACACACACACACATAAATACACACACACACACGCATACCTACACACACACGCACCACTACATACACACATGTACATAAAACATTATACAAACACATGCACAAACACGCCCACACGCATGCACACATACACCCTTACACACACACACACACACACCTACACACACACACACACACACACACATGCACACACACATCTTTGAGTACATTTTGTGAGACCACCGGAGCTGAGAAGTGAGTGTGTGTGTGATGTACTATAGCCTGTGTGTGTGGGTGCGTTTCTGTGTGCCCATCTGTGTGTTTGCATGTGTGTATATGTGTGTATGTGCATGTTCTGTGTGTGTTCTCTTTCTTTCTCTCTCTCTCTCTCTCTCACTCTCTCTCTCTCTCTCTCTCTCTCTATGTCTGTGTTATCTGTGTGTATTCTGTGTGTGTTCTCTCTTTCTCTCTCTCTCTCTCTGGGTGTGCCTGTGTGTGTGTGTTTGTGTGTGTGTGTGTGTGTGTGTGTGTGTGTGTGTGTGTGTGTGCGAGTGTGTGTGTGTGTGCGTGTGTGAGTGTGTGCCTGTGTATGTGTGTTTGTGTGTGTGTGTGTGTGTGTGCACACGCGCGCATGTGAGTGTGTGTGTGTGTGTGTGTGTGTGTGTTATCTGATATTGGAGTGACAGTGACGGCAGAGAACACAGTGAACATATACTCAGAGACACATTAAACACACACACAAGCAGACACACACTCACACTAGACAGAGAAGCACTCATACACAAAAGCAAGCGCACACATGCACACACTCATTTACATAGGCCTACATAAAAGTTGCAGTAGGGATGGAGTAGGCGATGGAAACACAAGCGTGATTGATATTTGCGGAGAGAATGTGCAGGACTGAGCGGCGGTCATATTGTGTATCGCTTTGCGGTACATCTAGTTTTGGTCACTATAACCGTGGGGTTAAATTTTCATACCGTTACATCTTGGCAGTATAATGTATGGAACGGTTGAATATATATTGGCTGGTAAAAATGTTGAGTGGCTGGTAGATTTTAAAATCTACCTGCCACTGTGGCAGGTGGACAAAAAAGTTCATTTCCATCCCTGGTGTGTGTGTGTGTGTGTGTGTGTGTGTGTGTGTGTTCCCTTCGCACCTCTCCATGGTGCAGCTATGTGTGTGTGTGTGTGTGTGTGTGTGTGTGTCCCAGGTTTAGACCACTGGCACTCAATCCAAAGATCATCTGGACTTCATCTAAGAACACGTTGACTTGTGGCCTGTATGTGCGCAGCGTCAGGTTCAGGTGATCCGTTAGGAGCTCTGCTCGGTTCAAGAAGAGTGCGTTCAGTTGTGGAGTTAAGTGCTAATTGGACACCTTGAACAAATGTCTTTAAAACACATCGGGAACAGAGAAGCGTCTTCCCCGACGCTAATTAGGAGTGACCCAATTCTCCCTCTCGCCTGCTCTCCTGTAAGTTCTGCTGGAGCTGGAGACGGCTCTGCTCTACACACACACACGAGGGGAGAAATGCAGCGCTCTGCTCCGTGGCTCTGTTGGGGCCTCAGTGTGTGTGTGTGTGTGTGTGTGTGTGTGTGTCTTGTGGGAGGAGGGTATGTTGTACAGTTTTAATGGTGTGCAATGTGAGCAGGTCATGCTGGTGCAGTGTGGGACATTTGCACACCATTGGTTGGTGTGTTTTCTTTGTATGAGGACTGAACCAGCACCAGTGAATGAAGAAATTCATCTCATTTATCATCATGTCCTGCTCCACTGCACAACACATGTTTGCTGTTTTTAGGTGATAGAAGGCAAATCTGCTGATCTTCAGATCAAATGTTATAAAAGTATTTCAACTATATCAAGGCAATTCATCTGACCGTTACAATCAGGATATTATTATTGATCTGAATAAAATAGATTCTAGTCTGTCTTCTGTTAGCGATTCTAGTCTGTCTTCTGTTAAAGTCCTCTTGTCGCAAGAGGACTGCTAAGAAGACTTACCAACTGTCCCCCTACCAGCTCGTCTTGAAGGAAAGTCCGTATAAGGAGATTACGTCACATGAGATCTCGACTTTCCTTTGAGAGGAGCTGCTAGGGAGACAGTTGGTAAGTCTTCTGAGCAGTCCTAAACTCTCAGTTGGTAAGTCTTCTGAGCAGTCCTACACTCTGGGTTCACTAACTATGTTGTTGCTGCTTCATCTTATATGTAGGGACCCTGAGCAAGCTACTGATGAGGAGTGGTGCTAAAATCAGTGGATGCATTCGGTAGCTTGGTAGTTTACTTGCACACTCATCCCATGTTGACACACTCAACCCATGCTGACACACTCATTCTGTGTTTACTTGCACACTCATCCCATGTTTACTTGCACACTCAACCCATGCTTACTTGCACACTCATCCCATGTTAACACACTCATCCCATGTTTACTTGCACACTCATTCCGTGTTAACACACTCAACCCATGCTGACACACTCAACCCATGCTTACTTGCACACTCATCCCATGTTAACACACTCATCCCATGTTTACACACTCATTCCGTGTTTACTTGCACACTCATCCCATGTTTACTTGCACACTCAACCCATGCTTACTTGCACACTCATCCCATGTTAACACACTCATCCCATGTTTACTTGCACACTCATTCCGTGTTAACACACTCAACCCATGTTCACACACTCATTCCGTGTTAACACACTCAACCCATGTTCACACACTCATTCCGTGTTTACTTGCACACTCATCCCATGTTTACTTGCACACTCATCCCATGTTTACTTGCACACTCATTCCATGTTTACTTGCACACTCATTCCATGTTAACACACTCATCCCATGTTTACACACTCATCCCATGTTTACTTGCACACTCATCCCATGTTTACACACTCATCCTATGTTAACACACGTATCTCATATTTACTTGCACAGTTTCATTCCGTGTTTATTTGAATCAAAAGTTTTTCCGTGCTTGCTAAGAAAAGCCAGAGACAGAGAAAAAGAGAAAAAAGAGAAATGGACAGAGAGTACACAAGCCTTGAGAATCTGCCACAAAAGCAAACATTTCACCCCTTTGCAGAGAGCGCACAGCACAGCACAGCCTGCAGAGAGCGCACAGCACAGCACAGCACAGCCTACAGAGAGTGCACAGCACAGCACAGCACAGCACAGCACAGCCTACAGAGAGCGCACAGCACAGCACAGCACAGCCTACAGAGAGCACACAGCCTGCAGAGAGCGCACAGCACAGCACAACACAGCACAACACAGCACAGCACAGCACAGCACAGCACAGCACAGCCTGCAGAGAGCGCACAGCACAGCACAACACAGCACAACACAGCACAGCATAGCACAGCCTACAGAGAGCGCACAGCACAGCACGGCACGGCACAGCACGGCACGGCACAGCACGGCACAGCATAGCACAGCCTGCAGAGAGCGCACAGCACAGCACAGCACAGCACAGCACAGCCTGCAGAGAGCGCACAGCACAGCACAGCCTGCCACGTGTCTGCTGACTCATCTGACCTCTCACCTCTGCTCTTTAGGGGTTGCACATACTTCCTGCATCAGTGTCATGATCATCCTAGTTAATACGAGCAGACACACTCTTACGTGCAGACACACACACACACACACACACACACACACACACACACACACACACACACACACACACACACACACACACACTGAGTTCCACACAGACGGAGATGAGAGAGTTTGAGCCAGACGGCTCATAAATATTCTGATCCCACTTTTATTCAGTCAGACTATACTAATCACCACCTCTTCCACAGTAAACACACTGACAACTAACACACAGACCTCCACATGTTGTACTGCACATTGTTTGTTTATCAAAAATATACCACAGAGTCCAAATGTTGTCTTATGTGATGTCAGTTTAGTGCTCAGTGCTGGTTAAGAGTTTAAGTTTAGTGCTCAGGGCTGGTCAGGAGTTTAAGTTTAGTGCTCAGTGCTGGTCAGGAGTTTAGTGCTCAGTGCTGGTCAGGAGTTTAAGTTTAGTGCTCAGTACTGGTCAGGAGTTTAGTGCTCAGTGCTGGTCAGGAGTTTAGTGCTCAGTACTGGTCAGGAGTTTAAGTTTAGTGCTCAGTGCTGGTCAGGAGTTTAAGTTTAGCGCTCAGTGCTGATCAGGAGTTAAGTGCTCAGTTCTGGTCAGGAGTTTAAGTTTAGTGCTCAGTGTTGGTCAGGAGTTTAGTGCTCAGTGCTGGTTAAGAGTTTAAGTTTAGTGCTCAGTGCTGGTCAGGAGTTTAAGTTTAGTGCTCAGTGCTGGTCAGGAGTTTAAGTTTAGCGCTCAGTTCTGGTCAGGAGTTTAGTGCTCAGTGTGTGTGTGTGTGTGTGTTGTCAGAGCAGGGTCAGGGGGGGCATATTGGCAGCTGGATTGTTGCAGTGGAATG
>NC_085000.1:34389836-34399836 GCF_963854185.1 Sardina pilchardus | reverse complement strand
AGTTAACTTCATTCAACTGCGCTTCTGACTGAAGTGTCGTTCAGTTGTTGTCCTTCGCTAATTGCGTTAGGGGGCGGAGATCGGCGCAGATTACACAACGAATCTCAGGATTGGTAAATAGGACGTAAACTGAAGTATTTTAGCGTGTGCTTTCTGTGTGTTGGCCTTGGCGCAAACAACGCTACGAACGCTATTCTAAGTACATCTGGCCCACAAGTCTTCTTCTTCCTCTGCTTCCTCTCACTGCAGATATTTGAGAGATAGCGGCAATCTCCAGGTCATCCTTTGATATTTGCAGTGATTACCAGTGATTTTTCATCCCTCCATTCCTTTAACCATCATCAGGCACATCAGGGTTCACCAGAACACATCCCACAGCCAAGCTTGGTGTTTTCACCCGCACACACATCCCACAGCCAAGCTTGGTGTTTTCACCAGCACACACATCCCACAGCCAAGCTTGGTGTTTTCATCACATTGTCTGAAGCCTCAAACTGTTTCACAGCAATGCTGTGTCTCTAGTTTAAGTGGAAAGATCAAAGGCTCGTGGCTGACTAGTTGGTCTATCAAGAAACACTTCTTTCAAACACTGAAGTTTTTGTTGAGTCTGCTGTGTGCATCTTCTGGGTTTAAATCTCCTCTTCTAGACAGAAACACAAGCCGAGATGATATGAGAGGGAAATGGATGAATAAAGGGCCAAAGAAGAGTTGTGCTCACGGCTCAACATATGACTGAAAAGACCAGGGAGCGCTTATGCAACCGCAGCTACCATAGAGCAGCGTCACAGCTAGAGAGAGATGCCTTTTACATAGATAGATAGATAGATAGATAGATACCATAGAGCAGCGTCACAGCTAGAGAGAGATGCCTTTTACATAGATAGATAGGTAGATAGATAGATAGATAGATAGATAGATAGATAGATACCATAGAGCAGGCGTCACAGCTAGAGAGAGAGATGCCTTTTACATGGAACATTGAGCTCAATGAGCATCAAACTGATAGGCTGATAGGCTCCACCACCCCCCCCCCCCCCCCCCCCACACACACACAATTACACAGGCACACCGTTGCACCGGCTGCACCACGTGTCAAAGGTCAGGAGGTCACGACCCCCATCTGCATGGCACGTCATGCCCCTTAGTCCCCCCCCATAACGCCCCCCCATCTGCATGGCACGTCATGCCCCTTAGTCCCCCCCCATAACCCCCCCCCATCTGCATGGCCCGTCATGCCCCTTAGTTCCCCCCAGCCGACCCACTCCCCCCCCCATGCCACCCCCTCCGATCCAACAGCCCTGCAGCTGCCCCCCTGTGGTGGCGGGAGGTGGGGCTGCAGTGGGCCTGACTGACACAATAGCATTGGGGGGTGGCGGGAGGTCACTTACACGATTACCGTTTCATTTCCAATTCCAATATGGAGGATGTGAATGCACTGATGTAGCGCCCTGACTGAGATTACACAGCTGTGCTTGCTAATGTAAATGTGTTCGAAGATTTTTTTTCCTGCTAAAAAAATGATAACGTTTTTTTTTTGTACTGTCCCAAAGAACAGTCCCCCAGATAATTCTGAAAATACAATCAATTTTAAATATGAGGACTTACTTTATATCAGATGAACGTGTGGTCACTCAGATAGAGGAGGGTTTTTCTCTTCTAACAAGATAACTGAAAATAGATTTGATATTGAAAATGTTCAAGATTGGGAAACTTTTTGCAGCGAAGTCAGTTTTGCATTAAAGGAACACATTTGACATTCTATGACTGTCTATGTTTCTGACTGAGTCCATCTCATCCAGCTGATAGTGGATGTGATTGCAGGAGTCTCATCTGCTCATGAATAGCTGTGTTGATGGTCACAGAGGCCTTTCCCCAGTGAACTCCATTCGGCCTCTCAACTCTCCACTGCTACTTCAGTAGCTGGCTTATCAAACGGACCAACCATACACACACACACACACACACACACACACACACACACACACACACACACACACACACACACACACACACACACACACACACACACACACACACACACACACACCAGGGCTCAATCCTTCCTGCCGTCATTGCTTCTACTACCACTGTGGGTTTAGGGTTACAGTTAGTTAGTACCCTGTTGGGGGTAGATGTGGATGTGTGTCTTGAGCAAGGTGGTACACACTCAGGAGGACTCAAGGAGTAAGTTGGAAGATGGAATTTATGGTTCCAGGTTAGTTAGTACCCCTGCATGTCTTTAGGGTTCTAGGTTAGTTAGTACCCCTGCATGTCTATAGAGTTCTAGGTTAGTACCCCTGCATGTCTTTAGGGTTCCAGGTTAGCTAGTACACCTGCATGTCTTTAGGGTTCTAGGTTAGTTAGTACCCCTGCATGTCTATAGGGTTCTAGGTTAGTACCCCTGCATGTCTTTAGGGTTCCAGGTTAGCTAGTACCCCTGCATGTCTTTAGGGTTCTAGGTTAGCTAGTACCCCTGCATGTCTATAGGGTTCTAGGTTAGTACCCCTGCATGTCTTTAGGGTTCTAGGTTAGTTAATACCCCTGCATGTCTTTAGGGTTCCAGGTTAGCTAGTACCCCTGCATGTCTTTAGGGTTCTAGGCTAGCTAGTACCCCTGCATGTCTATAGGGTTCTAGGTTAGTACCCCTGCATGTCTTTAGGGTCCCAGGTTAGTACCCCTGCATGTCTTTAGGGTTCCAGGTGAGTTCCGCTGGTCTTTAGGGTTCCAGGTGAGTTCCGCTGGTCTTTAGGGTTCCAGGTTAGCGTGGGGAAGCTGCAGCACAGGGGAATGGGCCGGATTACAGCGGGATTAACAGACGCTAATCTGACTCAGTGGCCGTGATTGGTCCAAATAATGAGATGAGGAGGTCCATGGAGACGAGCTCTACTCTGAAACGGATCACACACAAACACACGCACGTGCATACACACACACACTCACCCACCCACCCACCCAAACACACACACACACACACACACACACACACACACACACAGGCAGATAGCTCATACTCATACACTCACACATTTGTAAATGGCCCACATGCAACTGTGAAATTGTGTGAAATCATTATGGAAGATTATAACAGACACTGTGTGGCATTCACTGAACATTTGGATCTTCAATGTAAATGAAAAATGCTGTGTGAGAGAGAGAGAGCCTCTATATCTGTGTTGGTTATTGAGAACGCCTCTATATCTGTGTTGGTTATTGAGAGAGAGAGAGAGTGCCTCTATATCTGTGTTGGTTATTGAGAGAGAGAGCCTCTATATCTGTGTTGGTTATTGAGAGAGAGAGAGCCTCTATATCTGTGTTGGTTATTGAGAGAAAGAGAGCCTCTATATCTGTGTTGGTTATTGAGAACGCCTCTATATCTGTGTTGGTTATTGAGAGAGAGAGAGAGAGTGCCTCTATATCTGTGTTGGTTATTGAGAGAAAGAGAGCCTCTATATCTGTGTTGGTTATTGAGAGAGAGAGAGAGAGCCTCTATATCTGTGTTGGTTATTGAGAGAGAGAGAGCCTCTATATCTGTGTTGGTTATTGAGAGAGAGTGCCTCTATATCTGTGTTGGTTATTGAGAACGCCTCTATATCTGTGTTGGTTATTGAGAGAGAGAGAGCCTCTATATCTGTGTTGGTTATTGAGAGAGAGTGCCTCTATATCTGTGTTGGTTATTGAGAGAGAGAGCCTCTATATCTGTGTTGGTTATTGAGAGAGAGTGCCTCTATATCTGTGTTGGTTATTGAGAACGCCTCTATACCTGTGTTGGTTATAGAGAGAGAGTAACAGACCAAATTGGCATTGCCTCATTTTGAAAACACACTCCGCCGGAGGCTTTGAAAGTAAATCTTCATGAGTGGTTCATCTCTTGATGTTCTGTGGCGTCATGCTCGGTGCAGAGGCTGACGCGCTACGTCTCGCTGAGTCGGTAGAGCTAGACCCAGAACTGGAGCTCCAGACGGTGAGAGACCGTGGCGGGGAGGGACAGAACAGAAGGAGTATGACAGTGCGTTTGTGGCCTACCGGTTCTGTTGAAGATTGACCTTTGACCTCCTTTGTTCCCCGCACGTGCCGGGCACCCTGACAGATGGCCTGAACCGTCCTGGTGAATTTGTTCCCTTCGGCAGCGATGGGCAATATGTCCTCGCCGCGTCTGACCGCAGGGAGACGGCAGCTGTCCATCCGTCACCGCCTGCCAGCGGAACACACGGGCGTCTCAAACCAACGACGTGTTTGAGGACAGCAGCATCATGATCGCCATGGTGATGATGAGGACAATATAGCCTATGCAGGCAGCTATGGCATAGACCGTGACGTGTTTGAGGACAGCAGCATAACGATTGCAATGGTGATGATGAGGATAATATAGCCCATGCAGGCAGCTATGGCATAGACCGGCTCCAAAGCAAAGACTGGATGTTCATTATCAAAGCAGGATTGCTTTCACTGGGCCTGGCCGCTGGTTTGCTGTTCATTTTAAAATATTAGTTAGGCCTCATTAATACAGGCCTCATTATTAGGCCTCATTAATACAACTTGTCAAACCACCACCGTGATGAACTTTGTGGTTGTCCCTGTTAACATTAACCTGTTTTAATAACTGTGTAAGCTTAAACGGCAGCGCACTGCACCAGTCTGCTTGCAACACACCTGTGGGGAAAACGTTTCACTGTTATCTGACTAAATTCTGTCCAGAGTGAAGAGCATTTCATATTTTGTAATTGAATGTGACTCAGCACTTGTGTTAAGAGTTTTCAGTAGGTCTAGCCGAGACTATCACAAGTTGACTGATTTAGTGTTTGTTCAAGGAAATCACTTTCATTTTCTGTAGAAATGTACCGAGTGCGCTCTGCAAAATTTTAATTTGGTTTCATAACCCCACATCAAATATGCAATCCCTGCAGTGTGGAATACTAATCTGGCGTTATGTAAGCAGCATGATCATACTACTCTACGGCCATGTTGCGCTGCTCTCCTCGCCACAAAACCAGACTGCAGACTGACGATCTAGCAGCGAATGCACCGCTCTGGCGTTTGACACACACACGTCCCGAGAGACGATGCCCCGTGGCCAGACCTCCGCCGCCTCTACTGAGTGACCCTTGACCTCCGCCGCCTCTACAGAGTGACCCTTGACCTCTGCCGCCGCCGGAAGAATACACCTGACCCGCTCATGCGCGTCTGGAGCGTTCAAATGACCCCTTCAAGCACTACTTCCAACCGGAGACTAGAGGAGCAGATGAACACACACACACTGAGACTAGGAAGCAGATGAACACACACACACACTGAGGCTAGAGGAGCAGATCCAAGCAGCCTCTGGATGGCAGCCTCGTGCGAGCGTAGCGTGCACAGTGTTCCTCTTGCTCACAGTGCTCTACAGTCTACTAGCACACTCTCAGTCTACTATGAGCACAGCCTATCAGCACAACCAATCAGCACAGTCTATCAGCACAGCCAATCAGCACAGTCTATCAGCACAGCCAATCAGCACAGTCTATCAGCACAGTCTATCAGCACAGCCTATCAGCACAACCAATCAGCACAGTCTATCAGCACAGTCTATGAGCACAGCCAATCAGCACAGCCTGGACTAGAAACGCCACACATGTGTTAAAAGTATGTGCCTCCCTCTCTCTCTCTCTCCCTCTCTCCCTTTCTTCCTCTCCCTCTCTCTCTCCCTCTCTCTCTCTCCCTCTCTCTCTCTCCCTCTCTCTCTCTCTCTCTCTCTCTCTCTCTCTCTCTCTCTCTGTATGTCCATGGACGGAGAGGCCTACTGGCAGTGATCATCTACCCATGTCTGGGCAGAGAGCAGGTGTGTGTGTAGCTCCTCCAACCCCAGTGTGTGTGTGTGTGTGTGTGGTGGATGTGTGTGTGTGTGTTGGATGTGTGTGTCGGCCCGTGGAGTCATGAAGACTGGTCTGTCACCCGGCCCACTGCCTCCACCGCTCACCACACAGAATACACAAGGCACACAGACAAGGGGTGTGTGTGTGTGTGTGTGTGTGTGTGTGTGTGTGTGTGTGTGTGTGTGTGTGTGTACCAAACAGAACACACAAGTCACAGAGGCAAGGTGTGTGTGTATGTGTGTGTGTGTGTGTGTGTGTGTGTGTGAGAGAGAGAGAGAGAGACCTGCAAGAAGCAGAGTAGTGTACAGAATTGTGTAATGTAGGCCAGAGAAAGAGAGAGACAGACAGAAGCCTGAGGAGTCAGCATGTAGCATGCTAGCCATGGTGAACTAGGAGATAATGTTAGCATGTAGCATGCTAGCCATGGTGAACTACTGTAGGAGATAATGTTAGCATGTAGCATGCTAGCCATGGCGAACTAGGAGATAATGTTAGCATGTAGCATGCTAGCCATGGTGAACTAGGAGATAATGTTAGCATGTAGCATGCTAGCCATGGTGAACTAGGAGATAATGTTAGCATGTAGCATGCTAGCCATGGTGAACTAGGAGATAAGGGCTTTATGTGGGACTGAATTTCTCTCACGGGATCAAAAACGTATTCTATTCTATTCTATTCTATTCACTTTATTTTTTCCCGTCATGCCAAAGAAAGTCCTCAAGAGATCAGCTTTGCAATCTAACAGAGATGAATATGGAGAAGAGATAACAAGCCCTTGAAAAATAGTTGTCATCAATTTTGGAGAGGGTTGGCAAAAATTCTTTCTCTCCACTGTGTATAAAATATTTTACCACTTCTGATGGCAAATAGAAAACCCAGATGGTTAAGTATGCAGAAAGTGTTTCTTTGGAAATGTCACAGTAAAATGTGATGTCAAGCTCCACGGCTGTTGTCAGAGGAGGAAAATGTGAAAGTGTTTACCAAACAAGAACGGTGTGTGTGTCGCTTGCTCCAGCTGTGTGTGGGGTGTCAGGCGGCCCTTGATTATGGCGGAAGGTGTGTGTGTGTGTGTGTGTGTGTGTGTGTGTGTGTGTGTGTGTGCCACACAGAATACACAAGTCAGACGGCCCTTGATTATGGCGGAGTGAAGCCAAAGAGAATTCACTAGTGCTGCCGAGCCTCCACGCTCCCTCCCTCACACCAAATCAAATATTTGTGTGCTTCTCACAATGAATTCAAAAGATGTTTTCAAGGCGTGAAAGCAGAGATCTCTCTCTCCTTCTCTCTCTCTCTCTTTCTCACACTCCTCTTTGCTGTCTTCTTCCACAAATTCCCTCTTGCTTCTTCTATGAATTCAGAAAGTTTACGAAGACAGAACTTTGAACATCAGTCTATGATACGCCTGCCGTGAACTGGAGCTGAGGAGTCCTTATGAGCCTAGTGGGGAAGATTTGGGAATTTGTTTCAGTCACATTTAGTCATGTCTGCGCTCAGCCTCCTTTCTCCATAAGTGTCAGAGACGCAAGCCTATCTGGCTTCTCTCGCCTTCTGTGTGTGTGTGTGTGTGTGTGTGTGTGTGTGTGCGCATGTGTGTGTGTGGAGAAACATTAGCACTCACTGTCTGGTGCACAAGTTCCTGTCAGCTCAGAGAGAGAGTGCAAAGCAAATGTAATTATTTGCAATATCAACATCAACTACTCAGCCTGGATACCAGCCCAACTAGCCCTGCCCATAACATCTGAGGTGCGGAAGTTCGGTCTGGAATTTGTCTGTTGCGGAGCAACTATGCCCGATCCAGAGCTGTTGGGACCAATCAAATTGGGCTTTGAGCTGTTGGGACCAATCAAATTGGGCTTTGAGCTGTTGGGACCAATCAAATTGGGCTTTGTGCGATGATGGACGGATGAGCAGCAGTGCCTCTATCAGTGTCGTTTGAGCACTCTCAGGTTGATTGGGTTTGCAACACGAATGCTTTTGGAACAGAAATAGACATATGGCTTCTAAGAGCCCGTTTACACATAGGAAATACATATATATTTTATAATATATTCATATATTTCCGTGCGGTTTGGCCTTTCATTTAGATGAAAAAGGAGGTTTTATCTTGATTGATTATTTCTGAAACCTCCAGCCGAAGTGGATAAGTGGGAAAAGTCTGGTTTCACTTTTGCATGTAAGCGTTTTGGCAGTATGACACGTAGTTCCCTCGCTTGTGTGAAATCTCTGATCCTGTTTGCTCAGAGGGTTTGCGATGCCCTTCTACAGCTGTTTCAGCATTGTGCAGAATTATCATGAAAAACATCACAACTTCATTCTTCTGTTGGGAAAGGGGGAATACAGAGATAGAAGATGGGAGGGAGAGGAGAAGAAGAGAGAGAGAGAGAGAGAGAGAGAGAGATGGTGCACAGGCCTGTGTGTGTGTGTGTGTGTGTGTGTGTGTGTATGTGCTTTGCTTGGCATGGTGTCACACAAAGGAACAGATCTGGAGTGCCAGGCATGGTTGTCACCAGTCCGACCATCTGGTGTAAAAGGCTGCGCCTCAACCAGAGAGTGGCACACACACACACACACACACACACACACACACATGCCTCAACCAGAGAGTGGCACACACACACACACACACACACACACACACACACACACACACACACACACACACACACACACACACACACACACATGCCTCAACCAGAGTGTGGCACACACACACACACACACACACACACACACACACACACACACACACATACTGTACATCAACCAGAGAGTGGCACACACACACACACACACACACACACACATGCGTGCACACACACACACACACACACAATGAATGCCACAGATCGCAATCATTATGAAGCTTTTGCACTTTTGAATTTCAGAGGAGACAGTCAGACATGTCACGTCAAAGATTCAGAGATTATATCACAAGTGTTTTAAGTCCTAACCTATATTCTGCTGTGGTTTGAGTGGTTTGTTACGGAATGTTCTAAAATTGGTTTTGACCTTCGGTGACAATACCTCACCTACTGTTCCAAAATTACATTACCTCACCTACTGTTCCAAGATTACATTACCTCAACTATGATTCCAAGATTACATTACCTCAACTACAATTCCAAGATTACAATACCTCAACTACTGTTCCAAGATTACAATTACTATTACAATACCTCACCTACTGTTCCAAGATTACAATACCTCAACTATGATTCCAAGATTACAATTACTATTACAATACCTCAACTACTGTACTATTCTCCAGATTCTGCTTTCCAGATCTTGTATGCCTTTCCTCAGTGTGCCCAGGTCTGACACTCACACACACACACACACACACAAACACACACACACACTTCTTCTACCTCACCCATCCCCCTCATTTCTTCACACTCCTCCGCCTCATTTACTGTAGCACCCCTCCTCCCTGCGCACACACACACACACACACACACACACATACACACACTCCCTCACAGACACACACACACACACACACACACACACATCCCACACAGACTGACACACACCCTCCTCACACAAAAGGGCTATTTTCATTACTGAAAAGTCTAGTGAGGGAGACCAGCACCCTGTCAGTAATGGATCTTATGAGACCAGCACCCTGTCAGTAATGGATCTTAGTCTAGTGAAGGAGACCAGCACCCTGTCAGTAATGGATCTCAGTCTGGTGAAGGAGACCAGCACCCTGTCAGTAATGGATCTCAGTCTAGTGAAGGAGACCAGCACCCTGTCAGTAATGGATCTTAGTCTAGTGAAGGAGACCAGCACCCTGTCAGTAATGGATCTCAGTCTGGTGAAGGAGACCAGCACCCTGTCAGTAATGGATCTCAGTCTAGTGAGGGAGACCAGCACCCTGTCAGTAATGGATCTCAGTCTGGTGAAGGAGACCAGCACCCTGTCAGTAATGGATCTTAGTCTGGTGAGACCAGCACCCTGTCAGTAATGGATCTTAGTCTAGTGAAGGAGACCAGCACCCTGTCAGTAATGGATCTTAGGAGACCAGCACCCTGTCAGTAATGGATCTTAGTCTAGTAAGGGAGACCAGCACCCTGTCAGTAATGGATCTCAGTCTAGTGAAGGAGACCAGCACCCTGTCAGTAATGGATCTCAGTCTAGTCTGAGACCAG
>NC_085000.1:34382336-34384836 GCF_963854185.1 Sardina pilchardus | reverse complement strand
GCTGCTGTATCTGCTGCTGTATCTGGACTCTGCTGCTGTATCTGGACTCTGCTGCTGTATCTGGGCTCTGCTGCTGTATCTGGACTCTGCTGCTGTATCTGGGCTCTGCTGCTGTATCTGCTGCTGTATCTGCTGCTGTATCTGCTGCTGTAACTGGACTCTGCTGCTGTATCTGCTGCTGTATCTGCTGCTGTATCTGGACTCTGCTGCTGTATCTGGACTCTGCTGCTGTATCTGCTGCTGTATCTGGACTCTGCTGCTGTAACTGCTGCTGTATCTGCTGCTGTATCTGGGCTCTGCTGCTGTATCTGGACTCTGCTGCTGTATCTGCTGCTGTATCTGGACTCTGCTGCTGTATCTGGACTCTGCTGCTGTATCTGCTGCTGTATCTGGACTCTGCTGCTGTATCTGCTGCTGTATCTGGACTCTGCTGCTGTATCTGCTGCTGTATCTGGACTCTGCTGCTGTATCTGCTGCTGTATCTGGACTCTGCTGCTGTATCTGCTGCTGTATCTGGACTCTGCTGCTGTATCTGCTGCTGTATCTGCTGCTGTATCTGGGCTCTGCTGCTGTAACTCTGCTGCTGTATCTGGACTCTGCTGCTGTAACTGGACTCTGCTGCTGTATCTGCTGCTGTATCTGGACTCTGCTGCTGTATCTGCTGCTGTATCTGCTGCTGTATCTGGACTCTGCTGCTGTATCTGCTGCTGTATCTGCTGCTGTATCTGGACTCTGCTGCTGTATCTGCTGCTGTATCTGCTGCTGTATCTGCTGCTGTATCTGGACTCTGCTGCTGTATCTGCTGCTGTATCTGCTGCTGTATCTGGGCTCTGCTGCTGTATCTGCTGCTGTATCTGGGCTCTGCTGCTGTAACTCTGCTGCTGTATCTGGACTCTGCTGCTGTATCTGGACTCTGCTGCTGTATCTGCTGCTGTATCTGGACTCTGCTGCTGTATCTGGACTCTGCTGCTGTATCTGGGCTCTGCTGCTGTATCTGGACTCTGCTGCTGTATCTGGGCTCTGCTGCTGTATCTGCTGCTGTATCTGCTGCTGTATCTGCTGCTGTAACTGGACTCTGCTGCTGTATCTGCTGCTGTATCTGCTGCTGTATCTGGACTCTGCTGCTGTATCTGGACTCTGCTGCTGTATCTGCTGCTGTATCTGGACTCTGCTGCTGTAACTGCTGCTGTATCTGCTGCTGTATCTGGGCTCTGCTGCTGTATCTGGACTCTGCTGCTGTATCTGCTGCTGTATCTGGACTCTGCTGCTGTATCTGGACTCTGCTGCTGTATCTGCTGCTGTATCTGGACTCTGCTGCTGTATCTGCTGCTGTATCTGGACTCTGCTGCTGTATCTGCTGCTGTATCTGGACTCTGCTGCTGTATCTGCTGCTGTATCTGGACTCTGCTGCTGTATCTGCTGCTGTAACTGGACTCTGCTGCTGTATCTGCTGCTGTAACTGCTGCTGTATCTGGACTCTGCTGCTGTATCTGGACTCTGCTGCTGTATCTGCTGCTGTAACTGGACTCTGCTGCTGTATCTGCTGCTGTAACTGCTGCTGTATCTGGACTCTGCTGCTGTAACTGGACTCTGCTGCTGTATCTGCTGCTGTAACTGGACTCTGCTGCTGTATCTGCTGCTGTAACTGCTGCTGTATCTGCTGCTGTATCTGGGCTCTGCTGCTGTAACTCTGCTGCTGTATCTGGGCTCTGCTGCTGTATCTGGACTCTGCTGCTGTATCTGCTGCTGTATCTGCTGCTGTATCTGGGCTCTGCTGCTGTATCTGCTGCGGTATCTGCTGCTGTATCTGGACTCTGCTGCTGTATCTGCTGCTGTATCTGCTGCTGTATCTGGGCTCTGCTGCTGTATCTGCTGCTGTATCTGCTGCTGTATCTGGGCTCTGCTGCTGTAACTCTGCTGCTGTATCTGCTGCTGTATCTGCTGCTGTATCTGGGCTCTGCTGCTGTATCTGCTGCTGTATCTGCTGCTGTATCTGGGCTCTGCTGCTGTAACTCTGCTGCTGTATCTGGGCTCTGCTGCTGTATCTGGGCTCTGCTGCTGTATCTGGGCTCTGCTGCTGTATCTGCTGCTGTATCTGGACTCTGGGCTCTGCTGCTGTATCTGGAGCTTACTGGCTCTCCCTCTCCGATGGCGGCGATTTCTGCGCACAGATGGGCGTGCATCTTCAGTGGGCGGAGAGATGGAGCAGATGAAGAACATGAAGATGAAGATGATGAAGATGAAGATGAAGAAGCCCTTTTGTACGGCGGGCCACAGGAGGAAAATCCAATTAAAAGTTTCGTTTGATGCCACGGAAACCAGAAGGAGAAAATGTATTTGCATTTAAACAGTTCATTTCAATATTAAGTTCTGAAATGGTCGGGGGGGAAAGAGAGAGGAATAGAATCCTAGTCATTCTATTTAGCATGTTCCATATTTGCTCCCCTATTATCAGGACTCTGACTGATAAATGCTTCAAAGCTCTCTTGAAGAAGTTTCC
>NC_085000.1:34359836-34369836 GCF_963854185.1 Sardina pilchardus | reverse complement strand
ATCACACACACACACACACCCCCACACACAAACACTCATACACACACACCCACACCCACACACAAACACTCATACACACACACACACACACACCAATTGGGTGCTGCCCCCCTGTGGTGAAACACGTGTACTACAACACAGTTGCTAAAGGTGCGTGCGGGTGTCACCTTTGGATCAGGTCTGGCCCGTGGTTGCTGTGGCAACAGGGAGCTGCAGATCAGGCCCTCCTGGAGGAGAGGCGGACATATTGCACGGCATGCCATCGCCCCACAGAGCTCCAACCCTCTCCACCGCTTCCCTCTCTCCTCATCTCTCCACTCCTGCCTCATCCTCACGCTCCGGATCAACGCCTCACGCCAGCAGAACACGCTTGTGATGTCCTAGAGTGACCTTGAGATGTTCTAGAGTGACCTTGAGATGTTCTAGAGTGACCTTGAGCTGTTCTAGAGTGACCTTGAGATGTTCTAGAGTCTCGGCCGCGGTGTCTCCTCTCCTGACCTCCGACCCCTGCTAGCATGGCTGCACATCACCATGGCAACGCGACTTACTCCGTTCTGCCCGTGAATGTGCACAGGAGAAGAATGCACTCACACACACACACACACACACACACACACACACACACACACACACACACACACTTTGAAGTCAAACCTTATTGGATGGCTGACTTCATTATATGCCGGAGTCAAAGAGCTTAAATGAAAACCCTTGAACACACATCTGATTTGTGATCCATGATGCTTCATTGACAAAGAAGGGTTGAATCAACATGTATTGTGTATACTTTAAGTGCAAACACACACATGCATTGCAAACACACACACACACACACACACACACACACACATATACACACACACACACACAAACACACACACACATGCATGCACACACACACACACACACACACACACACACACACACACACACACAGACACACACACACACACTGTCCTTATCCACACAAACACAGACATACCACACCGCTGGCCTTAACCACACATTCTCAATCTGATATGAGAGCAATTCTAAAAAAAATACGGAAATAAAACAAATTGTCAAACCCATCAGCATCGTCATCTGACAGAGAGCAGTTCTGGTGGGAGATAGCCTTATCATCTGGAGTTTGATAGCAGCTTGTGTGTGTGTGTGTGTGTGTGTGTGTGTGTGTGTGTGTGTGTGTGTGTGTGTGTGTGTGTGTGTGTGTGTGACGGGGAAGCAGGGCCGCCATCACTCCTAATACACCATGAAATGATAGCCCTCCAGTGCGCTGGAGATAGAAGCTTCTCATTTCCTACCAGACGCCTCTCTTCCCTTCCACTTCATCTCAGTCGTCTTATCAAAGTGTGCCAGTGCCTAATGTGTGTGCGTGCGTGCGTGCGTGCGTGCATGCGTGCGTGCGTGCATTTGTGTGACTAACTGTGTGTATTTCCCACAAGCTTCTTCTAAGGGATGTGAGTTATGATGTGTGTTACAGTAAGGATGTGTGTTACAGTAAGGGATGTGTGTTACAGTAAGGGATGTGAGTTATGATGTGTGTTACAGTAAGGATGTGTGTTACAGTAAGGGATGTGAGTTATGATGTGTGTTACAGTAAGGATGTGTGTTACAGTAAGGGATGTGAGTTATGATGTGTGTTACAGTAAGGGATGTGTGTTACAGTAAGGGATGTGAGTTATGATGTGTGTTACAGTAAGGATGTGTGTTACAGTAAGGGATGTGAGTTATGATGTGTGTTACAGTAAGGATGTGTGTTACAGTAAGGGATGTGAGTTATGATGTGTGTTACAGTAAGGATGTGTGTTACAGTAAGGGATGTGAGTTATGATGTGTGTTACAGTAAGGGATGTGAGTTATGCAGCACACTTGATTACAGTAAGGATGTGTGTTACAGTAAGGGATGTGAGTTATGATGTGTGTTACAGTAAGGATGTGTGTTACAGTAAGGGATGTGTGTTATGCAGCACACTTGATTACAGTAAGGATGTGTGTTATATATCACACTTGATTACAGTAAGGGATGTGATTTATGCAGCACACTTGATTAACAAGGCCAGTGTTGGGAAGAAACAGTTACACTGATACATTTAGATTATCATAACACGTGGGCCAATCTCAAATTCTAATATACTGTATGTTTTTTAACCACACCACGTACTGTAGTCTATGTATCAAATATACTGTATGTGTTTTAACCACACCACATACTGTAGTCTATGCATCTCTCAGCCGGCTCCTTTCAGCATGGAACTGCAAATGTGCTGTTGAAATGCATTACATATGATATGTGCATAGGCCTACTCTGTTGTGTGGATAAAGGGCTGTGTGTGTGTGTGTGTGTGTTGTGTGTGTGTGTGTGTGTGTGTGTGTGTGTTTGTGTGTGTGTGTGTGTGTGTGTGTGTGTGTGTGTTGTGTGTGTGTGTGTGTGTGTGTGTGTGTGTGTGTGTGTGTGTGTGTGTGTGTGTGTGTGTGTGTGTGTGTGTGGGTGGGTGGGTGTGTGTGTAAATTGCAAAAAAATGAACTACAAGGCATGTCAGCAAAGAATAACTTTGCTGACATGCCTTGAAGTTCATTTAAAGACGCAGCAAGATAAAGCACCTTTTTTAAAAAAGTAATGGTCATTCTATACATGTACGTCTAGGTTACTTCTCTGTAATGCTCTTGCTGTTTCTGTATCATTATTGGGAACTACAGTGCCAGAGCTCATATTTCAGATAAGAGAACGATGCATGTGAGGTCCTCTGCTATCAGGAAACAGCACTTCTTTGGAGGTGCCGCCACCTGCTGGTCAAAATCAGTACTATTACTGTAAGTCTTTTGTATTTTCCATGGAGATGGTTCTAAGATGCCAAACCATAACATTCCCTTGAGATGCCAACAATAACTCTAAATGATTCTAGATGTTTTGGATTGGCAGGATGGTGAGGGGATCAACTGGACATCTAGAGCCAGTGCAGAGGAAGAGGCAGAGCCTGTAGATAGCAGCCAGCCGTAGAGTGGAAAAGAAGCGCATTTCTGAGGTCACACACTGATGTTGGACGAGGCGACTGGCTCTCAGTCTCCACTCTCATCATCCCAAAGGTGTTCTGTTGGGTTTAGGTCAGGACTCTGTGCAGGCCAGTCAAGTTCATCCACACCAAACTCAGTCATCCATGTCTTTATGGACCTTGCTTTGTGCACTGGTGCACAGTCATGTTGGAACAGGAAGGGGCCATATCTGAGCTGGGCTTGGCCTCTTAGCTCCAGTGAAAGGAACTCTGAATGCTTCAGTATTAACCAAGAGATTTTGAACAATTCCATGCTCAACTTTGTGGGAACAGTTGACCAACTGTCCAACATCTCTTGTGTATATAAGTGGATATCATCTGCATAGCTGTGGAAGTGGACATCATGCTGATCTAGGATGTTTCCTAACAGAAGAAATAGGGGAGGAGATAGCAGAGGACCACACCAAAAGGCAAGTCGAGTTTTAGAGACACATGATCACCTAGACAAACAGAAAGGTCTCTGCCAGTAATATGGGTTTGAACAGTTTAGAACATTGTCAGAGACCAACCCACTTCGCAAGGTGGTGAATGAAAATGTTCTAATCAATGGTGTGGAGTGCTGCACTCAAAACGCAGTTCCTGTAGGTATGGTGCAGTGTGGAACTTCCACCACCAGGGGATCATTGGAATGGACCACCTCTGCTGGGTGCTCGTGTAACCTGCTGTTGTGTGGAACCACCGCGGTCCAGCCCTGCACACACCCGGACTCGAACCCGCGAGACAGCAGCACCTTGGATCGGGAGTCGAACGCGCTAACAATCCAGCTAAAAGCCCAGGCTACTAGCTTTCATGCCAGCAGCGCTCTTGAGGCGTCGGGGAGTGAGGTTTACTAACGTTCCACAGCATAGCTAACCAGCTAGCACCCGTTACACTCGTGTGACTGGTGCCCCAGTCATGCATCCCATAGTGGCCACTGCCCACATCGCCACAACCTCCACCTCCTCCTCCTGCTCCTCCTCCTCCACTGCCCACACCTCCACCTCCTCCACCTCCTCCTGCTCCTCCACTGCCCACACCTCCTCCTGCTCCTCCACTGCCTCCACCTCCTCCTGCTCCTCCACTGCCCACACACCCTCCTCCTCCACCTCCACCTGCTCCTCCACTGCCCACACCTCCACCTGCTCCTCCACTGCCCACACCTCCTCCTGCTCCTCCACTGCCCACACCTCCTCCACCTCCTCCTGCTCCTCCACTGCCCACATCGCCACAGCCTCCACCTCCTCCTGCTCCTCCTCCTCCACTAACCAACACAGCCTCCTCACTCCTCCTCCTGCTCCTCCTCCTCCACTAACCAACACAGCCTCCTCACTCCTCCTCCTGCTCCTCCTCCTCCACGGAGCAACACAGCCTCCTCCTCCTCCTCCACTAACCAACACAGCCTCCTCACTCCTCCTCCTGCTCCTCCTCCTCCACTAACCAACACAGCCTCCTCACTCCTCCTCCTTCTCCTCCTCCTCCACTGAGCAACACAGCCTCCTCCTCCTCCTGCTCCTCCTCCTCCACTAACCAACACAGCCTCCTCCTCCTCCTCCTCCTCCACTGAGCAACACAGCCTCCTCCTCCTCCTTCTCCTCCTCCTCCACTGAGCAACACAGCCTCCTCCTCCTGCTGGTCACTACTCCACTAAGTGCTGTAAGCTGCAGTAGGAGCTGCTTTTGTTATCACAGGCATGACACGCCCTCCTGTGCACTGTGCAACTCTCTCAGCAAAAGAATGTTTCCTCTCTCTTTGGATAACTACAGAAATAAGACGCTATTTCAGAGAGACAAAGTAACATAAGTTACAATCACACAAAGGGACAGAGACCAAATGAACATCTAAATTGTATAATAATTATAGTTTCACACAAATATGGCGGGTCATTGACCATGTGGCACCAGCACAGAGAGCAGGCAAGGCAGCAGGGAGGCAACATCTCCCCAAATGTGTTCATAAAGAATACAGCAGGTCGGGTGTTCTCACAAAGCCAAACAGCACTTCACAAAACGGCCACACGGAGGGAGTAAGCCACTGCTGGCTGTGTAGGCCTCTCCAGGCAAAGGTTGCTGTCGCTATGATATTCAGATTTCAAAACACTACACTAAACTTGTGCAAACACTAAAGCAAAGACTTGTGAGTAGTTCCAGTGCGAGTCCAATGTGTCATTTTTTTTTAGTTGTGCCATACAACTGATGCACCACACATCCACCGAGCACCGATGCTTACAGCACGTGTGTAAAGTGAAGGCCGACCGAAATGTACGACTATAGCTACTACAGTACATAACACTTGTTCAAGAGCACACTCAGGCGTTGTCATATCGTGCTGAAGTGTCAGCCTAGTGTGTTAGGAGCAGTAAAGCACGGTTATCTGTCAGAGAGGTTCTCATATCGTGCTGAAGTGGGGTAGCCTAGTGTGTTAGGAGCAGTAAAGCACGGTTATCTGTCAGAGAGGTTCTGTCACGGTGAGCTGCTGGTGCCTCCTGTGCTCCCCAGCCTTCCTCTCATATAGGCAGCCGTCGCCGCAGGCTCCCCCTGGCTCAGGCTCCCCCTGGCTAATCCCTGCGTTGGGCAGCGTCCAGGTCATGTGACTACACTACCCAGCACCACCCTGACTCTGGGTCTGCAGAAGCCCACTCGCACGTGAACTGACCCTGCGCCTACATCGGATCCTGCAGGACTTCAGAATCATTGGCACTCTTTGGTGTAAACCACACACCTTGGCTTGACTTTTAATTGTATTTTGCACATTTCATGGAAGTGTAGAGGTAACAGACTGCATGTGGGTGCATTACTCTCACTCTCCCACATGGGGGCAGTGTATGAGCAGCGGTAACGCTAGTGATGGCCTATGGAGGAACTCCCCACTTGTTACTGTAAGTGCAAGTTTTGCTTGAAGGTGTTGATAGGACCTATAATACCTCCATGGAGACACTATGGGTGGGACACCTCTCAGAATGTTTTGGTGAAGATGTTTTGAGAGTCAGCAAGTCAAGCAAGCAAGATGAAGGCAAGGAAAAAAAAAAAAAAAAAACATGTCCACATAAAATCCACTGCTGGTGTGAAATTGTTTTGCCAGTTGGCTATTTAACCAAATGGGTTTATTGACTTTTTATAGAGCGGTACAGACTGCTCGCCTTCAGTCTTTTCTCAAAAGGTTCGGTTACAAATCCCCTCAGAATTTGAAAATGACAAGAAACATGGGTAAGCTACATTAAAAAAAGTCATTATCTCAAGTTGTGTATGTGGCGCTATTTCTGATGTAGGCTATGGCAATTATCATTATTATGGTAGAAATTAGGACCATACAGGTTTCTAATCCTCTTAATTAAAACGCGCCCCTGATTGGTCGGCCGCGTGATCCCGGCGGGCCTCGCTCTCCTACTAACGCGCAAGTGGGACTGAGCGTGAGTCACTATCTGCCCAGGGCGAGGGCAAGACGCGCAGCGAGCACCGTCAAGGAGACACATACAAGTTTCTACTCGGGCGTCTTAAGTGCGTTTAGCATCACTGTCGACGCTTATCGCAATTACTCAAGTCTTTAAAGTGAACAGTGGTCGATTTTATACATGCATACGGACACACATAGGCACGGCGGTGATTTCACTCTGCAACTGTTTTGAGAAGCAACACAGGAGCAGAAAAGTAGACCTGAGAGTTAGATTGTTCACGGAAGAGGATACGTTTGCTTCAAATATATTTTACATTTTTATTTTGTCGTAAAAATGAACGCTAGTGAAGAGAACCTGCTTAAATCTATCAGCAACGACACGTTGCTGGACCTCACTCAGCGCTACGGGCAGTCCAGCTTCGGCTTCGGCGCTGGCCATGGTGCTGGAAGTCCAGGGCGATATCCACTCACTCCGGCGGCCGATTTTCTCTCCGGTCAGACGGCGAAGTCGAACGAGAGCGGCGGGGAGCAGACAAGCGAGGACGACGACGGCTTCGACCATCTGGACTCGAGGAAGAGAGGCTCGGGGTTTGACGACGACAAACACGGAGGCTCGCTGGCCAAGAAGCCCAAAGAACAGAGGTCCCTGCGGCTGAGCATAAACGCAAGAGAGAGGAGACGAATGCACGATCTCAACGACGCGCTGGACGGCTTGAGGGCTGTGATCCCATACGCACACAGTCCTTCGGTGAGAAAACTATCCAAAATCGCCACTTTGCTCTTGGCGAAGAATTACATCCTCATGCAAGCGCAGGCGTTGGAGGAGATGCGGCGGCTCGTGGCGTATCTAAATCAGGGACAAAGCATAACCTCGCCTATTCCCACGGCGCTCGCACCTTTTGGACAGACGGCTGTGTATCCTTTCTCCAGCACGGCTTTGGCTTCCTGCGCCGAAAAATGTACCTCTTATTCTGGGACCCCCTCGAGTCTTTTCAAACACTGCAATGACAAGCCTTGAGCACCAAACAAACTTGTTCCTGAACTTCACCTGCAACATCCTGTTATTGGTCTATGTCGCTCTCTGTCACGCTCCACTTGTTTTGAACCATTTTGTTCGGAAGGAACTGTGGTGTATTGCTTAATAACCATGTTTTAAAAACTGGTATCCGTTTTTCTAGAATAATTAATTAATGAAACTAGTGTAAAGGCAATATTAACTTTGGAATGAGCCTTCAAGTCACTGTTAAAACCTTTAAACGTTGCGTTTCTCTGTCCACTTTCTGGGATCAAACTTTGAATTGACTCGTGCTCAGCGCGGGCATTTGTGTGATTCTTACGGAACAAATGGCCTCGCTAGTTTTCAAGTTCATGCGGAGTTCATCTCAGATGTTTCAAAAGAAACTGTACATGGCAGAGTATTTTTCTCCAACAAAAGCAAAAAGTAATTGGGAAAGAACTGTCTTACAAATCCTTTGGGAATCTAAGAGGTAGAGAACTATGCAACATTTTCTCTTGGCGCAGTAATGAAACGTGTTCCACATTCCTCCAGCATTTGAGTTTGCCGCATCACCGGCCAGCAATGGACTATATTTCCACTGTCCATTGTTTTAAGGGAAGTCCGTGTAATATCGTTTTGGGAAGATGTAGGCTTATTTAAGATTATTGTTTTGTTATTGCACAATTCACTTGATTGTAATGTACAATTGTGACGAACTACTTGACCAAGCCTGAGCTGACAAAAATATTCGGTTGTGTTGCAACATGAATTTCATATAGGCTATTGTTTATATGTCTTTATAATTAAAACATATATATGCTCGAATATATGGCTTGTACGTTCTTTATTATCAAGAAACTAGTTGGGTTGGGTTGCAAGAAACGCACTGAACCTTTCTCACTGATATGTCAAAGTTAAGTTTCGGGCTTAAATTAATTTGCAGCCTAAACGTTTATTGCTCACGAATCCATGAATCAGTCACGTAATTTGCCATTTTTTTAGGTTTAAAATACTATCTTCGAAAAGCTGATTTCTGACTTTGTGGGCTATATTCTTCTGAAACCAAATGTTTTGCGTGTTAAGGACTTGCATTAGGCCTACTGTACCACCATAACCTATCAAGTCTGTTTTTTAAGAGAAATAATTGAGGGACGTGCGCTCCTACTTGTGCCACATGCTTAATGTTTTAAATATTAAACATGAAAGTAAAGGTTAGCGCATGAAGTTATATGGTTTATAATTATTTAGCCTAATGTAATAGGCTTCTAAATGAATAGCCTAATTCCGTTATTTAGTGACACAATTTATAAGTTTACTTGAAATCACGATTAGATCGCCTATATGCTCATAGGCCTAAGTCTAATAAAACAAAATCTGCCACTGCGTCCATTTGCTCTTAATTATTTTACAGTAGCCGACGGAATATTTCACTGTTCATGCAGAGGACGTGTCCATTCTATTTTCCGGTGCGCTAATATGACAATAGTCCCTCAAACGACACTGGCCTGGTCTGGTCTGACTGGTGTGCCCCGCTGCTGTCCCGAAGCGTTGCTGTTGCTGAGGGTGAGGGTGCAGGGATAGCCCGGGGCCGGGGGACCTGTCTCTGGCTATTTGCGTGATAGCAAAGCTTCGATGTAACGTAGCCTACCCGTTCTAGTTATTAACACGATTCCACGGCCTGTCCTCCGCTCGGTCTTAATGCAGTGCGCATTTGGGGCGAGCTCTGAGCGAGACAAAAAGGAATTCCGCGCGCCTTTTGAAACACGCAAACACTCAAACAATTGTTTAATTGAGGACACACTACTTTTGATTGACTCAAGATATTAATTTAATCGACGTGCGATATTCGAGGTAATCAAATTATCCGAAATGACAAAAGTATTCCTTAATGCCTGGAATATAAGATAACATCTCTAAGCCATAGGCCTTAGCGGCATACTGTAGGCCGCCACACAGTTCTTGCAGTTCGTTAATAGGTGAGATTAATTTCATAGCTTCAATAAAATGTGTCAGCTCAGTCTCTACAGCACATGTAGCCTATACACCGTGCGTTTTTGTGATTTTGTGACTTTTCTAGTAAATACCATGTAGCCTAGCGTAGGCTGTAGGGCCTACTAAGATAAATATTGTCGAAGAGTCGATTCTTTCAAAACGTAAACTGGGTCTTCGGTTTGGACGGACGCACGATATTTCATATTCCTCATCCCCCCCGCCCCCGCCCATCCCACAGCATTTAGCAAGATGTCATAACAGCATGTCACCCTTAGCGTGTGAGATTGGCGCTCTCTTGACATATGACTCGTCGGAAGGCCGCAATTGACAGTCAAAAGACCTGCGATTAATTCTGACAAACGCCGCGGCTGCTGTGTTAGCCTCTTCATCAGTCCTGTTTCAGCCTAATTAGGCGAGATGAGGCCGCAGCAGCCGTTAAGACGGGACTGACTTTAACGACTCCTCTACTCGGCGACATGACAACGGTTGGCGTGATTGGTTGATTTGACATCATTCCTTTGCACTTTTTTCTCACTTTTGATTAGTTTAGTTTATGTTCTGATGTTAAATGGCATTTGTATTCTGTCCTATT
>NC_085000.1:34334836-34357336 GCF_963854185.1 Sardina pilchardus | reverse complement strand
CTAGACTCTTGTACGCAGTTTCAATGATATTACTGTTAACTCCAAAACAAGTAGAGACGTTGAGAGCTTAAATATAAAATCAGAGTTTCCTTAAAATTAAGTCTGCAATCAATGTGTGTGCCACTGCCAAGGTATTTAAAATCAGTTACTATGTATACTAGTATGTGTGTGGTGTCCTGCTATTTGTGGTTCAGTATAATGTGTGTGTGTGTGTGTGTGTGTGTGTGTGTGTGTGTGTGTGTGTGTGTGTGTGTGTGTGTGTGTGTGTGTGTGTGTGTGTGTGTGTGTGTGTGTGTGTGTGTGTGTGTGTGTGCTGTCCCGCTACTTGTGGTTCAGTATAACGTCAGGAGGCCCAAAGGTGCCCACAGTCAGGCCCAGAGAGACCTGCGGCACTTTGAATTCAATTGTGGCTCATGAAAATCACCGGATGTAACTCTGTTCACGAAGCATTCAAAATGGGGTCAACTAGTGCAACAACAACAATTTCATTTATATAACGCATCGATGGAATCGTGAATTCTAAAATGTGTAGGGAGCTGTTGAACACAAACTCAATTCTTGAATATGGGCCAGGACTGAAAGCTATAGAATAAGTGAAAAGATATTTTTGCACAGATCTGAGTGTGTGGATTTGTCATCCCGTGCTTGCCTGCATACACACTTAATAACATCAACTGTGAGCTTATTCTAGAGACAGAAGTGGGGTTTTCAGCCAGATAAGGATCCAAAGCACACCGGCAGCCTGCTGAAACAATTATTTAGCAAGCAGATCAAAGTCTTGGGCTGCCCAATGCCCTGACCGGAGAGCAAGCAGATCAAAGTCTTGGGCTGCCCAATGCCCTGACCGGAGCTCCTGTGCCTGTGGCATGCTATGGAGAAAGAAACATGCGCTGCTCGATGCTTTGCTGTGGATAAAATGAAAGCTTTGCTGGCTGTCTAATAATTTGACATCTTTGTTACAACTGCTAGAGAGTCTGACTGATTCTATGCCCAGATAGGGTCATTTTTGCTAGCTAGGAGATGGCCAGCTAAATGCTAAACACTCCAATTGTTATCTTTAGTGTTGTCACTATTGGATGTCCTAGCACGTGGTCTTAATGGTATACTGTCTCTATTTATTGATCCTAAAGGGGAATTCAAACTTCCAGTCGCTCAGCACCACAATGGTACACATAAGTCACGGCAGGGTGACAGCTACCTGCCAAAACGAGAAAAGAAACTGAACACAATGCGTCTTTAGCTATGACTTGGCTACCGTTTCATGGCTTCCGCTAACAAAATAAGTAGTTTGCAACACAGACAGAACTTGACAGTTACAGGTGTTGAGTGGCAACATCTTATTAGCTGAGTTTCACTTTCAATGAAATTCCAATGCAATAAGCGAATGGCTTTGTTGCGGATTGATATGATAAGACGTAAGCACGAAAGCCATTTCCATTGACAGTAGTCATACATACTTTGTATACTATATCGCAAGGACAATACATGAATACTACTATGCTATCCTGAGCTCATTAGTCAATACATGAATGCTACCATGCTATCCTGTGCTAATTAGTCAATACATGAATATTACTATGCTATCCTGAGCTAAATAGTCAATACATAAATACTATCATGATAGCATGTGCTAATTAGTCAATTCGTCATTGTGTGCATGTTCAGTAGCCTAGCGAGCTAGACCCACATCAAGATAGGGTCTATTGCTGCGTTCCAGACCTCATTTAAACGAGTGGGAGGTGGGACGTACCCTACCTGAAACGTCCTACCTCCCACTTCAAAGCTTTCCAAGCATTTTGGAGTGGGAGGTTTAGAAAACATGGGAGACCGCCGTAATGTTAGCATACCGCTGTAACGTAAGGTACGGAAAACTCTTAAAGTGTTGCTTTAAAGTGTACGTCCGGCGAAAATGAATGTAAATACATCAACTATGGCGTGGAAGAAGTATTTTTCGTTGATCATGCGCTACAGAGCTAGCACGGGCAAAAGCTACAGCCAAAAATAGCAAACAGTGGATTAGCATGGGCTCGAGCCATACGCTTTCAAAGTTGCATTTTTATACCCCTTGCATTGCTCAAAACAGCGCCAAACCTCGTCAGCAGCTTGCTCTAGGTGTTTACACATAAAACAAAGCACCAACAACTTAGGCTAGTTCATGAACCCAAAGTGTATAACAGAAGAACACTTACCAATTCTTCCCCTTCCAGCTCCTCGAAAAGGAAAGTCTGTAGGCTACAGTATGTGTCCATTATCGAACGCAATGCGAGGGAGACCATTGAAGATTTCATCCAGAAAAAACGAGTATACTTTAACATTTGTGGCAGTTTGGCCGTATAAGTTAATAACAGTCTGTAAACTTTGGAATAGTTTGTATATTCTTGAATCAGTTCGAGACCGCAACCCTATCTGAAGCACAGAAATGTCACGCGAGATCTTGCACGGGAGCTATTGCCGGAAGGGACTACGGGTAGTCCGATGTTGGCTCAGATTACAGTGAGATTCATGCTACAGACAGGAGAAAAAGAACAAGAAAGACAGGGTGGTTCGTGTTTGTTCCTTTCCCGGCTGCGAAACAAAAATGAAAAGTTACAATCCAGCAAGTTTTCATCAGCTGTCATTGCGATACGATCGGTCTCTGGTGAACCAGTGGCTTATTGTTTTGAATGTGAACATTGACACGTCAATTGAAACACTAAAGTGATGGATTACCGTGTCTGCAGTCATAATTTTGAGAAGGACAACTTCGTTATTCCGAGAAGAGCTTCTGACCCAAAGAAGTCAAAGAAAGTTTGCTTGAAGAAGCGTTCCAACTGCCCATGGATAGACTGGAGGTAAAGCTGTTTCCTTATTTCTCGTGTAGACTATACGATGGTTCAGGATTGATGTTGAGGAAGATCATGCATCACGAAACAAAGTGTGGTTGTCATACATAAGTCCTCTTAACTTTATTAGCAGTAAGCCAATCGTGTAGATAGTCTTGAGACTATTTGCATTTACATGGGCTTTGACTACGTTTAACAATTGAAACGAAATTCTCCGTTAATGTGCTTACTCTGTCAAATAGGCCTTTCAGAAATGTGCCGTTATTGTGTGGTATACTGTACATAACGTTAGTGGTAGGCTAACAGAATTCATGTGAATGTCTTGTTAGCTATATACCCAGCTTCGTAGCTTAAAGTTCACAAACTATGCCCAAGTTTTTACAGACTGCTACTAACTTATATTTGGCCAAACTGCCACAAACAACAAAGTTGACTCGGATGATTGCATTGCGTTCTATAATCGACACAAACAGACTTTCCTTCGCGAGGAGCTGAAAGGGGTAGAATTGGTAAGTGTTCTTAACATTCTTCTTTTATAAACTTCGGGTTCGTGAACCAAGTTGTTGGTGCTTTGTTTTATGTGTAAACACTTAGAGCAAGCTGCTGACGAGGTTTGGCGCTGTTTTGAGCAATGCTAGTGGTTTAAAAATGCGATTTTGAAAGAGTATGGCTCCAAGCCCCATGCTAATCCACTGTTTGCTATTTTGGGCTGTATTTTGGCCATGCTAGCTCTGTAGTGCATGATCAACGAAAAATACTTCTTCCACACCATAGTTGATGTATTTTCATTCAGAAAAACACATTTTTGTCAATTTTTCGCCGGACTTACACTTTAAAGGATGGCGTGATTGGGCCATAATACTGTACATGTTAATAAAGCATGGCGTGATTGGACCATTTAATGTACATGTTAATAAAGCATGGCATGATTGGACCATATACTAGACATGTTAATAAAGTATGATGTGATTGGACCATATAATGCACATGTTAATTAAGGATAGCATGATTGGACAAGATGGATCCTGCACAGACTCTTTGTCTATATGGTTAATGGAAAGAGAGGGTTTAGAGGGTTAGTTCATAAAGGACGGTGTGATGTGACCATATACTGTACACAATAGGATGATGGATCACACTGGACATGATGGACCAGGTCAGTTAGCAGAGTAAAAGCGCCAGGCTTTGCAGGGCAATGAAATGAAAAAATACTGTCAGCTAACGCGCACACAGAAACAAAAAAACATTGAATGAATATAATTTAGAGAAATGCTTGGAGCAGTCTAAGATAGAGAGAGACATCGAGAGAGAGAGATAGGTAGAGATAGAGAGAGAGAGACGGAGAGATAGAGACATAAAGAGAGAGAGATAGATAGAGAGAGACGGAGAGAGAGAGAGAGAGATAGATAGAGAGAGACGGAGAGAGAGGCTGGTCTCCTCGTCCCGGTCGGTGTATCTCGCTCTGTCTATCCGCCCTTTGACTGTGGATGTGAGCTGACAAACAGGGCAGCATTTGATTGGCTGAGCCTAATCTCAGTAATGGGCACTCCCCTGGGAAACTGGTGGGAAGTTTGGGGGGAATGACAGTCACACAGCAACATTGGACAACACACACACACACACACACACACACACTGGACAACAGGGCTACTCACCAGCTCCGCCTTGGTCTCCCCACCCCAGGGCATTTACCACCACTACCAACACACACACACAAACTCACTCAGACAGACACACACACGCACACACACGTACACACATCAGTGGCGGTTTTGGTGCTCTTTGGAATAGTAGAAGCTCTGATAAAATTAATATTATTAAGGTGCTATATTGTTCTTACTATCCCAAAGCCCAGAATAGACCAAACAGTAGAGTTCTAAGACATGGCAGCTGGCTTGACTACATTTCAGTTTAAATAGGATATGTGTCTTTGACTATTCCATACGTTCATCTGCCTTGCTGTTTTATTTGGAATCTCCTCTGGTGGGGAAAACTGTCAAATAGCTTTTGAAATGCAAGTAAACATTAGCATAATGTAGCCAGGCCATAGTTATACCCGGCTGGAAAAAAAAAACTTCAGGTGGTTTACCCAGCTTACGGTAGCTGATTTTAGCTGGTTTTAGCTGGCGTGACCATCTGAGGAAGCTGGTCATGCTAGTGTGACCAGCCTGTCGTGTGGGATACAGCTGATGGTCATGCTGGTTCACTAGAATGACCAACATAAGCTGGCATGACCAGCAATGTAGATCAGCAGCACCAACTAAAATGACCAGCTTGAGGTGGTACGACGAGCAAAACCAGCTGAATTACCATCGTAAACTGGGTAAACCAGCTGAAGGTATGTTTTCGCAAGAGTTTTGCTTGTCTAGATGGTCAACCATCATGGGGTGGTCAAACAAGCTGGTCAACCAGCAAACCATCTTAAGCTGGTCAGGCTGTTCTTTTTTTCAGCAGGGTATAATTTAGGATATAATATAATTACATATATAGATTATAATTGAATGTAGGGTATAATATAGACTTACATTGCTATAGATTATAATGTATAGATTATAGAGTATAGTATTTCATTATAGTATTATATGTAATAATATATAATAATATGGATTGTGTATATCTATAATTCATTTTTGCCATTGCATTGTCAGTAGATATTCACACATGTGTGCAACACATCTCAGGCCGACCCTGTCCCACACACACGCACACACGCACACACACACACACACACACACACACACACACACTACCCTGTCTCTTGTTTCAGACGAGAGCCCCAGTTTAGCAGGGGGCAGGGAGGATAGTTAGCATCATTAATTAACGCCAAAAGCAATGTAAGAGGCCATCCATAACCCCCGTGAGTAGACCCTGGTGACAGGCGCACACACACACACACACACACACACACACACACACACACACACAGGCATAAACATCAAATGGAGACGCGTTCCATTCAGTGCATGCATGCACACGCTAATGTGCACGCGCGCACACACACACACACACACACACACACACACACACAAATTACACACAATGATCATTTATTTAGTACAAAGTGTGTACACTGAGTCCATTTTACTATACAGTAAGTTTATATTATTGTTTTTTTCCTGTGCTGGGTTTGTATTTGAATGCAGTACATGAGTACTGCCTGCATTGCCAAGGTAATACCCAGTCTCTTAGTCCATAGCGCTTTACTGCTTGTGTTGGAAAAATATATCTGCTGTAATGAGGGAGCACAGTAACAACATCACGTCCCTTTCCAGGATTTCTAAATGTTGTAAAGAGCATTATTGACTTAACATCTTTAGCATGTTATCTGGGACTCTCTGCGCTCCTAAACTGTGGATCACGGCTTATCATAAGGCACGAGTAAAGCCATGCTGTGTAGCAGTAAACAGGCGCTGTAGGCCCACGTGGCCTCATGAGCTTTGCTTCTCTATGCAGGGCCCAGACCTAGTGTGTGTTGAGAGAGTGTGTGTTGAGCGAGCCCAGACCTAATTATTTGGAAATAGGAAATAGCAGCATATTAGAAATGGAGCACATACACAAATGGAATGTTTAGACCAAAGCATCAATATCTAAACTTCTCGTAGCATACCTTAAACACTGTAACTATAGTTTAAACACATGTACTGCATACCTTAAACACTGTAACTATAGTTTAAGCACATTTACCGCTTTGCACATTGTTTTCAATTCTGCAACATACTTGTGAAACACTACGGTACACACGATTTCTTTAATGAGCTCTCTTAGGTACGGAGCTCAGGGAGGAAGTGTTGAGTGCGCCCCTGCTTTAGAGAGAGAGTGTGTTGAGCCCCAGTGAGCCCCTGCTCTAGAGAGTAAGTGTTAGTGAGAGTATGTTTTGAGTGAGAGTGTGTGTAGTGATAGTGTGTGTTGAGCGAGCCCCTGCTCTAGAGAGAGTGTGTGTTGAAAGTGTGTGTTGAGAGTGTGTGTTGAGCGAGTCCCTGCTCTAGAGAGAGTGTGTGTTGAGAGAGTGTGTTTTGAGTGAGAGTGTGTGTTGAGCAAGCCCCTGCTCTAGAGTGTGTGTGTTGAGTGATTGTGTGTCAGGGAGAGTGAGTGTTGAGTGTGTGTTGAGCGAGCCCCTGCTCTAGAGAGTGTGTGTGTGTTGAGCGAGGCCCTGCTCTAGAGAGTGTGTGTGTGTGTGTGTTGAGCGAGGCCCTGCTCTAGAGAGTGTGTGTGTTGAGCGAGGCCCTGCTCTAGAGAGTGTGTGTGTGTGTGTGTTGAGCGAGGCCCTGCTCTAGAGAGTGTGTGTGTGTTGAGTGAGCGCCTGCTCTAGAGAGTGTGTGTGTGTGTTGAGCGATGCCCTGCTCTAGAGAGTGTGTGTGTGTGTGTGTGTGTGTGTGTTGAGCGAGGCCCTGCTCTAGAGAGTGTGTGTCTAGTGTGTGTTGAGCGAGGCCGTGCTCTAGAGAGTGTGTGTGTGTGTTGAGCGAGGCCCTGCTCTAGAGAGTGTGTGTCTAGTGTGTGTTGAGCGAGGCCCTGCTCTAGAGAGTGTGTGTGTGTGTTGAGCGAGGCCCTGCTCTAGAGAGTGTGTGTGTGTGTTGAGCGAGGCCCTCTAGAGAGTGTGTGTGTGTGTTGAGCGAGGCCCTGCTCTAGAGAGTGTGTGTGTGTGTGTGTTGAGCGAGGCCCTGCTCTAGAGAGTGTGTGTGTGTGTGTGTTGAGCGAGGCCCTGCTCTAGAGAGTGTGTGTGTGTTGAGCGAGGCCCTGCTCTAGAGAGTGTGTGTGTGTGTGTTGAGCGAGGCCCTGCTCTAGAGAGTGTGTGTGTGTGTGTGTGTGTGTTGAGCGAGGCCCTGCTCTAGAGAGTGTGTGTGTGTGTGTTGAGCGAGTTCCTGCTCTAGAGTGTGTGTGTGTGTGTTGAGCGAGTTCCTGCTCTAGAGTGTGTGTGTGTGTGTTGAGCGAGGCCCTGCTCTAGAGAGTGTGTGTGTGTTGAGCGAGGCCCTGCTCTAGAGAGTGTGTGTCTAGTGTGTGTTGAGCGAGGCCCTGCTCTAGAGAGTGTGTGTGTGTGTGTTGAGCGAGGCCGTGCTCTAGAGAGAGTGTGTGTGTGTTGAGCGAGGCCCTGCTCTAGAGAGTGTGTGTGTGTGTTGAGCGAGGCCCTGCTCTAGAGAGAGTGTGTGTGTTGAGTGAGCGCCTACTCTAGAGAGTGTGTGTGTGTGTGTGTTGAGCGAGGCCCTGCTCTAGAGAGTGTGTGTGTGTGTGTGTTGAGCGAGGCCCTGCTCTAGAGAGTGTGTGTGTGTGTTGAGCGAGGCCCTGCTCTAGAGAGTGTGTGTGTGTTGAGCGAGGCCCTGCTCTAGAGAGTGTGTGTGTGTTGAGCGAGGCCCTGCTCTAGAGAGTGTGTGTGTGGGGAGATTAATGGCGCTGGTGTCGGCATGTAGACTGGCGAGGCCCTGCTCTAGAGAGAGTGTGTGTGTGTGTTGAGCGAGGCCCTGCTCTAGAGAGTGTGTGTGTGTTGAGCGAGGCCCTGCTCTAGAGAGTGTGTGTGTGTGTGTGTTGAGCGAGGCCCTGCTCTAGAGAGTGTGTGTGTGTGGGGAGATTAATGGGGCTGGTGTCGGCGTGTAGACTGGCACGTCCCTGCTCTAGAGAGAGAGTGTGTGTGTTGAGCGAGGGCCTGCTCTAGAGAGTGTGTGTGTGTGTTGAGCGAGGCCCTGCTCTAGAGAGTGTGTGTGTGTTGAGCGAGCCCCTGCTCTAGAGAGTGTGTGTGTGGGGAGATTAATGGGGCTGGTGTCGGCATGTAGACTGGCGCGTCGCTAATTAAAAGCGCCAGAACAAGCGCACAGCCAAGGATCAGTGGCTCCTAATGAGCAGCGTGTCGACTGATTTGGGCCTCATTTTCTGCCTAATAAGGCCGCTGGAAAAAGTAATTTTGGAGGGATGTGACTCCCTCTAAACTGCTCATTATCAATAAGGGCACTTCACTTAAGCACTTGAGGAAGCGCTGCCGTTAATTAATATGGTGGCAGCACGTGGATTAGCTGACAGTCTTGAAGAGAAAGGAGAAAGAGGAAACGATAGATAGAGAGAGGGAAAGGGAGGGAGAGAGAGGAAACGATAGAGAGAGAGAGGGAAAGGGAGGGAGAGAGAGGAAAGGGATAGAGAGAGAGGGAAAGGGAGAGAGAGAGGAAACGATAGAGAGAGAGGGAAAGGGAGGGAGAGAGAGGAAACGATAGAGAGAGAGGGAAAGGGAGGGAGAGAGAGAGGAAACGATAGAGAGAGAGGGAAAGGGAGGGAGAGAGAGGATGGGTTGTTGAAATTGATGAAGAACTTTCAAGGGCATTGATTTCATTAAGCAGCTTCATTAGGACTTAAATAACTCTTTGTGTCATTTCAGTAGGCCAGTCCCCCTCCAACAGTACAGTACGCCACACCACTGGCTCATGATGGACCGTCACCGCAGCTGCAGCTGACAGCACAACTGGTGATAGAGCACAGCTGATAAAGGCATCGTTAGGATATTTCCCTGTGATAGAGCACAGCTGATAAAGGCATCGTTAGGATATTTCCCCGTGAAGACTGCATCTTAAGCTAACTAATTGTTATGGCAACGGCAACACAGCTAATGTCATCTGTCAGTGCTTGTGCTGTAGTCACTGTGGTCAACGTAAATAGTCAATTATTTTATTGATTTATGGGGAAGACTTATAGCTGGTGAAGTGTTTCTCTTGTTTTGTTGATTTATGGGGAAGACTTAAAGCTGGTAAAGTGTTTCTCTGGCCAGTTCACCCAGGATGGGCAACACAGGAGGCTCTAAACAGGAGCAGGAGAGGAGGCTCTAAACAGGGGCAGGAGAGGAGAGGAGGCTCTAAACAGGAGCAGGAGAGGAGAGGAGGATCTAAACATGAGCAGGAGAGGAGAGGAGGCTCTAAACATGAGCAGGAGAGGAGAGGAGGCTCTAAACATGAGCAGGAGAGGAGAGGAGGCTCTAAACATGAGCAGGAGAGGAGAGGAGGCTCTAAACATGAGAGGAGAGGAGAGGAGGCTCTAAACATGAGCCGGGTCACGGGCCTTCACCACATTCACCACAGAGTCTTTGTTTCCTTTTTCCAAAACATTTCAAAACCCCGAAGCATGTTTTTGACGGTTCACAACAGGCTCCCACTGCAATGCATCCATACTGTATCTCTTCACCTCCACTGCACTGCATCTGTGTCCTCCACATCTCAGGGACTGATTCTATTGGCCTGTCTGATTCTATTGCCCTGATATGTCATGATATACGTTTCACCTGTTCATGAGCTCAGCCCCACAGCCGGGGCAGACAGCAGCTCTGGGGCACCAGTGGGGCAGTAGTGCTCCTCTGGGGGCAATAGGGGTTTGAGTGGGGGCTGTGGGGGGGCTTGTGGCCGGATTGGAGGCTGATTTATCCCTCTCAGAGCTGGCGCAGTGCCGATCCCCTCTAGTGCATTGTGTTAAAGTCCCGTAAAGCCCCCTCATCCCATTGTTCTAATCTGCTTACGGGCCCAGTGCACTGTTCAGTAGCTCCGGCAGTGAAGCTACGCCACTCTCAGCACCAATCTCAGAGAGTCTCTCTTCTTGTCTGCTTTTGCCTGTTATCTCATTATTATTATTATTATTATTTGTTTGTTGTAGGACGTGTTTTTGCTGCTGTAGGAGTTAGGAGGCTGTACTCGTCACTAAGATCATCTCAGTAACTCCTTGCTGTGGGGGCCACAGCTGTGTGGTGGCAGGTTAATGCAGCCCACCCCTGGGTCTCACAGGAAAAGCCTGTTTGTCCCTCCAAATGATTTGCTTTCAAAGACTCTTGAGCACTCCCCCTCATATCAATCACATTATGGGCATGTGCCCTCTGGCCTTATGGTATATCTGACAGCGCTAAATCAGTTGTTTTGGTGGGCTGTGTTGTTTTGTTGCCATTCCTATATGGGCATATACAGTATAGGATATATACAATATCCAAAGTGGCACCATAATTGATTTTTAATCCATTCAAGAAGATGAACTCAAGAGCAAGATAAGTATAAGCATATATAGCCTATATAACAGTGTGTGTGCTTATAAGATCATGGGCTGCATTGGAGCTGATATGTGACCCTACACAGCAAAATCAGTCGTTTGTCGCACGGTACTATTTTGCAAAATCCATAATAAACAAACTTCCGGGTTAAAATGTTGAATTTCACATTTTTTACCAAAGATTTGACTAAACCGACTGGTTTCACTTTGCAGGGTCACAAATGGGAGGAGGCCCATCTGAATATGGCCGCTGTGACAGAGATAGAGAGAGAGGGAGAGAAAGAAAGAGAGAGAGAGAGGGGGAGAGAAAGAGAGTTAAGACGGTTAAGATATAGAAAGAAATTCATTATTTTAATCGTTACTGTGGGATTTCAGCCTGACTTGTTGATGGCATTTACCCCCCCCCCCCCCCCCCCCACACACACACACACAGAACACTATCAGGTAATATCAGTGCCTCTTTGAAGGATTAGAAGGAATAATGGGTTTTTACTGCGGTTTGTCAGAGGGATAATGCCTTTGAAATATTCTAATATGGAAAATGGATTTTGTACATCTATTTTTTAAGTCGTTAGTTTAGAGGGTACCAAAGGATCCAATAGAGCATTCTCTCTCCCTCTCTCTCAGTGTGTGTGTGTGTGTGTGTGTGTGTGTGGGTAAAGAATGTAATAGGTACGCGGTGACGGGGGTGACACTTTAACAGTGACTTTACCCATTTCCTGTGTTTTACACTGATTTAACAAAGTAGTTACCCATTTCCTGTGTTTTAACATTGCTTTAACAGTGTCGTTACATATTTCCTGTGTTTTAATAGTGACGCTAACCATATCTTGTGCTTTAACAATGTGTTTCTATAGTGACAACGTTACCCATTTCCTGTGCTTTAAACACTGCGTGTTTTAACATTGACATATTACCCATAAGTTCTAACAGTGAAGTTCCCCATATCCTGTGCTTTTCAACAGTGAAGTTCCCCATATCCTGTGCTTTTCAACAGTGAAGTTACTCATATCCTGTGCTTTTTAACAGTGTAGTTACCCATACCCTGTGTTTCAGGTAGCACTTGGGCAAGAGAGGGCAAGAGAGGAGGGTCAGTTTTAGTGCCCCTGCTGCTAATGCTGTTGCTCCCCTCCTCTCTCAAGCTTATTTGTTTTTCTCCACCATCCGCACACTAATGCCTAAGAAGATAAAGTTAAGCTAATAGAAGATATGTTTGTCTTATTATCATTATTGCCTCTTGTTTTGTGTTTTGCTGTTTTCTCACTTGTTTGTGAGATAACAACAGCAATGTTTTGGAACTAGTTTTTCTGTGCAGGGAATGTCAATTGCAGGGCTTGAAAACAAAATTATTTTTCAATCGTTCCGTTCTGAACGGTTCAGCTATGTTTAACGTTTTTGTTCTTGCTTTCCGCCACCAACATATCGTTCCTGAACCGGTTCGGAACGTAAAATATCGTTCGTTCTTATCGTTCCGGCAGAGTTTGGCGGGCCTATCAAGTCTATTTTTGTGATCTATACCTTAGAATAGACGTACTTTCAATTACTATTTACATTACTATTTGCCCTTGATTTACACCGCAGCTAGTCAAAAATAATAAATCACAGGCAGCATCCAAAAACATTCAGATGGGCTATCCATCCCACATAGCCTACAGCTTACTGGCCTATTCTATGATAAATCATTTCTTAGTGAGTTGCTAAGTTAACAGTATTATTGTGGACTCTGTTAATTCAACTCAGTTACCTTTGTTGATGTTTGATATAGCTCAGCGGCTAGCTCAGTTGCTTCCAAATCGCCTCTTGCCAGGGTTGTGCTAGAAATAGGAAATCGTGACAGTTGCCCGGATTGAGCCTAGTGGGCGGCGAAGTGAACGCACAACCGGAAATAGTCTTTTTTCCCCCTGACATAGGCTATGCTTTTGTGAAATTTTATAAAATATATAGAGAACGAAAAAAAAACGTTATTAACCGGTTTTATGGATTTCAGAATAACGTTTCTGTTCCGGAACAGTTGAAGACCATTTCGTTTTCGTTTTCGTTTACGTTTACGTTCCTTGTAAAATTCCGTTTGTTTTCGGTTTTCGTTTTCGTTCCTTGAACCGGTTCGGAGCCCTGGTCAATTGACCATGTGAAAGAAAATAGCTTCTTCTTGGAGTACTTTGTTTGGAACACTTTCCCTAATTCAGAGTTGTGGTTATCTCTTTTTAGTTTTTCTTGTCTTTCATTTTTTCTTTCATTTTAATTCATTTTAAACTTTTTTTAAACAAAATTTTAGTTTTTGTCATTTACAACATGTTTTATGAGACATACTGTATAACAATTAGCTATGTGAAATGGCAAAAGGCAAGGCCACTATACCTTACTTCAGTGCACAGTTTGTCCAATCCCTGGACTACAATGATAACAAATAACAATGACAAAAAAAAAAAATGAATTGCTGTGCATAGTCAAATGATGACCTTGAGATTAACTGCTGTACATACTGTAGTAAAATGATGACCTTGAGATGAATTGCTGTACATAGTAAAATGATGACCTTGAGAATGTTGACAGGTGCCTGCTCACTGTTCTTCTGTAATTAGGGGCTTGACGGGAGGGGGGGTTAGCTAATTAGGGGCCGGATGGGAGCTCTGCACTGGAGGAGATTCCAGGTGTGGGTAGCCCTGTTCCTCCCTCACACACTGTCTGCCACTCAAGGTTGATCAGAGTTGTGACAGCTGTCATTAGTCTTCCCTTGAAGAGATGGCCTATTAGCAATTGTGTGTGTGTGTGCGTGTGTGTTTGTGGAGAGGTTGTTTGTGAAGGTGTTGTTTCCAGGGCTAATTACCCTGGCCTCAGATAATGGCACTGATGACTTTGGACGATAGTGAGGGAGGGAGAGAGAATGCTCTGAAGTGTAGAGTGGCTCACATACAGAAGCTGAGTGTAGTCTCTGGGCTTTCATTTGTATGGCAGGCAATACGCAACGCATGAATACTGACCCGCATAAACTGATATGCATTGATAGTCACCCGCATAAACTGATATGCATTGATAGTCACCCGCATAAACTAACATTGATAGTCACCCCCATAAACTAATATGCATTGATAGTCACCCGCATAAACTAACATTGATAGTCACCCGCATAAACTAATATGCATTGACAGCGAGCTGCACATACGAATGCAGGGCATAAATACGGATCTGCACAAACTAAAGTAATGCATTATAACTGACTCACACAAGCTAATATGCATTATTACCAACCCACTCAAACTATGCATTAATACCGACCTGTTCAAGCTAATATGCATTATTACCGATCAGCGCAAACTATGCATTACTACCGACCCACACAAGCTAATATGCATTAATACCGACTTGTTCAAGCTAATATGCATTATTACCAACCCACACAAACTATGCATTAATACCGACCTGTTCAAGCTAATATGCAGTATTACCGATCAGCACAAACTTCTGTAATATGCATTAATAGCGACCCGCACAAATTATGTGTTAATACTGGCCCCGCACAAACTAATATCGCTATCATTATATTATGTGTGAACGTCATCATTCATATTAACGAGAGCGATATTTGTTTAGTAGTTATCGTTAAAGTTATCGTTGTTGGTGTGAACGGCCCTTAACTCCACCTATGAGCCCCCTAGTGGTGGGAGGAGGGCAGTGCTCCTACTAGAGCCTGAAACGGGTTGATTTTCATTTCAACTGGTTGTGAGCAAAAACGTAATTGGTTAGAATGTACAGTATTAGAAGAACGGTTAATAGCATAAGCCTAAATAATAATAGATCTTAAGAATGTCCGATAGCCTAAGCACACAAAATGTCCTTGCTTTAAGCCCTGGAATAACCTAACCTATGTGTGGTGATTATATGACAATCCTTTTTTTCAACCAGTAATTATAGCTTATTAGGGGAGACACTGATTCAGAATAATATTCAAACAAAGGTTAAGTGGAACAACACATACCGTTATTAAATAGTTATCTAAAATTGAAAATAATATAATTTTCACTCTGGAACAAGTGGAATGGGTTTTATTCCAATGTGGTTTTTTTTTGTTTTGTTTTACTGTTTCCAATCCCTGATTCCTGATTTAGAGAGCAACTTGTTTAGTCTGAGCACAAGCGATGCTGCCCCACTCAGAGTGCAACTTGTTTAGTCTGAACACAAGCGATGCTGCGCAACTCAGAGTGCAACTTGTTTAGTCTGAACACAAGCGATGCTGCCCCACTCAGAGTGCAACTTGTTTAGTCTGAACACAAGCGATGCTGCCCAACTCAGAGTGCAACTTGTTTAGTCTGAACACAAGCGATGCTGCCCCACTGAGAGTGCAGTGCCATTGGCCCTTGGTGAAGAGGTAATGTGCCCTCAGAATGATTTTGGAATTGTTCATTTAAGGTAAAGAACTCTTTAATGGAGATTTAATAGACAAAACTAGAAAACCACTCAGAGAGCACAGACCTCTGTCAAGCGAAAACATAACCGCCTCCTAGATCCAGACGGTGATACAGATCACTCCCAAAATGTAGTCGTTTCTTCCTTGAAAATTTTTATCGAAATCCATCCATAACTTTTTTGAGTTATCTTGTGAACAAACAGACAAATAAGCAATTAAACAAACAAACAAACAGACAGACAGACAGACAGACAGACAGACAGACAAACCCAGATGAAAACATAACCTCCTTGGCGGAGGTAATGGTATATTTGATGTCCAACAGAGTGCAACAGAGTTATTGCATATACAACATCTTCTCCCCGTCAGTTTCTCTTTCACTGCAAGTTTGCCCTCATTTATGACACACACCACAGGAAGTTAGCAGTCACCAGTACAGAAGATGGTTACCAATTCAGAGCCCCTGCATCTGTTAGAACAAGGATTGATATTTGGTAATGCTGTATGGACAAGTTAACATTCTACATAATGAGTCCCTGATATGGCCCTGATCTGATGTGGCCCTGATTTGACCCTGATATGGTCCATTCTTTCGGCGGCGCTGATGTAGCCCTGATATGGCCCTGATTTGACCCTGATGTGGCCCTGATTTGGTCCACTCTTTCGGTGGCTCCCGTCTGTATGAGACTGAATGGAGGTTTGAGTCAGAGCTGTGCCTGTGTGTGATGCCTGAATGAAGCCATCCTCTCTCTCTGGGTGTGTGTGTGTGTGTGTGTGTGTGTGTATGTGTGTGTGTGTGTGTGTGTGTTTGCCAGGTCGCTGCTGGGAGAGGGATAATCTCAGGAAGTGTGTCGGAGCGGCAGTAATAAGGAGACCTCCTCTCTTGTATGCACACACACACACACACAGACACACACACACATTTACAAACACACACACACATACAGTATTAAACACATACACAAACACATACACACATATACACACCTACATGCACGCAGACACATGCACACACACAAACACACATACAGACACACGCACACACACACACACACACACACACACACAAAACCAAGCATCCATGCAAATATGAGCATGTGCGCACACACACAACGATACAAATACACCTATATGCACACACACAGACACACACACACACAGACACACACACACACACACACACACTCTCTCTGAACATGTTGGCCAGCCTCCTGTTCATGTAACGTGATTGAGTGCATTTGTTTTCAGATGAATATTCAGTGCATTTATTTGTGCTGATTTTTGTTTTGCCATACCATTCAGAATAACAAAATCCTCAAATGTGTTTTTTTTTTTTTTTTTAAATGCATGTTTACCTGTAAAACGTACATCCCCTCCTAAAATAATTCTTTTGTTTACTCTTATATTCCTAAAGTAATGACTGTTGTCCTGCCCAGGCACAAGCCGCTGTGTACAAACCTACTCTGTGTGATTGAAGTGCACAACAAAAGTTATAATAAAAAAACCTAACAACATAAATTCATTTTGACATTTGGTCTGTTCTCTTGAACTACATAGAGCTGCATTACAGCCCCTCCTTACCCGACTGGTCTTTCCTAATCACCCTCCGCAACATCATTGGTTAGCATTTGTCACACTGCAACATCATTGGTTAGCATTTGTCACACTGCAACATCATTGGCTAGCATTTTACAGGCTGCAACATCATTGGTTAGCACAGTGCCTCCTTATTGTCCAATCATTCCAGCCCCTTGTTCTATTATTGCAAACAATGAAAAACAATGCATGATCCCTATCAGGGTATTAGAGAGGATACATCAGTATTATCCCCCCCCCCCCCCCCCCACACACACACACACACACACTGCACTATGAACATGGGATTTTCTTATGATGTTCCCTGGCTCCGTTTTCATTTTAATCACGACAATGGGATCACATAATCCGAGGGAGAGAGCCGGTTGATTGTTCTGATTGAGTTTCTTTTGTTTGGCAGATATGTAATATGGCTAGGCTAAGAGGATTGCAGGGCGTGGATTGCGTGTTTTAATCATGTTTGCTGAGGTGAACCACTGCTAGGCCACGGTGTCGCACACTGAGTGGGCTTTAAGTTCCGCCCGGTGGGCTCCTCTAGGGGGGGGGGGGTAGAGCACTGAGCATGTGCAACAGCAGAGGGCACCGTCCGGTGTGTGTGTGTGTGTGTTTATGTCTCTATTCACAGTGTGTGTGTGTATGTTTGTTTCTACGCACCGTATACATTTACACACACAAACATTAGAATGGCACACAAGCTTGTGCTCTCACTCAAAGATTTTATACTTTTTATTGTGTGAGCTTGTGCTCTCGCACAAAGATTTTACACTTTCTCCTGTGTGAGCTTATGTGCTCTCACACAAAGATTTTGGTGATTATCACAGCTGGATATGTTGTCCATCAGCACCCCCCCCCCCTCCCCCCCATGGCCCCCGCGTCTGTGTGTGTGTGTGGTGTGTGTGTGTGTGTGTGTGTGTGTGTGTGGGGGGGGGGGGGGGGGGGGGGGTGTTAGGGCCAGAAGGAGGCGGCCAGTGAAAGCCGCAGCAGTCTCAGCTCCCTGACAGTGAAAGCCCCGCGCAGACACACACACACACACACAGTGAAAGCCCGGTGCAGACACACACACACACACACACAGTGAAAGCCCGGTGCAGACACACACACACACACACACAGTGAAAGCCCGGCGCAGACACACACACACACACACACACACACAGTGAAAGCTCGGCGCAGACACACACACACACACACACAGTGAAAGCCCGGCGCAGGCAGCAGAGGGAGAGGGGATCAGCCCCCCCCCCCCCCCCCCCAACCGTTAATCTCCACAGGGCAAGGCTCAGCCACGAGACGCCAGGCCTCTGAGCCACTTCAGCCAGTCATTCGCCACAGACACGCACACACACACGCACACACACACACACACACACTCTCACACACACACACACACACACACACACACACACACACTCACACACACACACACACACACACGCACGCACACACACACACACACACACACACACACACACATATGGAATACATTCGCACACACACACACACACACACATATGGAATACATTCACACACACATGCAATACATTCGCACACACACACACACACACACACACGCACATGTATAAACAGTACATTACTAATACACAGCAAGGATGTACAGGATGCTACACATACATCCTCAACAAACACCGTCCACTAGACCAGCGGTTCCCACGGACACCTTCTACATCCTGACTTGGCTCGCGTACCACCACCATCCCACACACACACACACACACACACACACACACACCACCTTCTACATCCTGACTTGGCTCGCGTGCCCCCACCACCCCCCACATATTAAACAGGAACCCCTTTTGATGACTTGGCTCCCGTACCCCCACCTACCCCCTCCATCCCACATTCAACAGGAACCCCTTTTGATGCATTTCAGGCATTTATAATAATCTGCCCCCCTTTTTAAGAAAAAACTACTAGAAACTAGATTTGTTATGCATTGTACAAAAAATACGTTCAGCTTACTTGAAATACAGATGGAAACTCGTTGCCTTAAAAAAGAAGTAAACAAAACGTTGCTCTTCTGAGTTATGTTTATTTTATGTCTACAGGTAATGCTTACTTAGAAGAAAGTTATCCTAACTTAAGACTTAAGAAATTAATCATCTTCTTCTTGTCTCACATTAAAGTGGAACCAGTCACAGTCACACAGACAGTCTTTTTTTTTTTTCTCAAAAATGATATGTACTGTAAATATGAGTCACGTCGTAGTGGTTAGCCTAAGGCATAGTCTAAAACATAATGTTGTAATTCTAACACTCTTTAAACACATTCAACACACTTCAGCTGTAACGTTATTTGGCGCCAAATTGAATAGGGTTGAATGGAATGCTAAAATCCGTATATAAAGAGTTTTAGACCATGCCTTAGGCTAACCACTACGACGTGACATAACCTGGTAACTCACTTTACGGCTGAGCTGAAACCAATGCTGATGTGTCGTAATTTACATGATGGCACAGGAGCAAAGTAACCATATTCTCTGGATAAAAATTAAATCATCGGACCACAACATTTTTGATGGTTGAATGTTGCAAGTGCTGTTTATGAAATCACATTTATCAACCAACAACTATGATATTTAAGAAAAATAAACTATGACGTAGTGGAAACAAAGTAAGGGCCTATGAACCCAATCTCGGCCCATTTGGCAGTTAGCAGTTAGCATGGCGTCTGTCCCTTTGCTATTTACAGATACGCTTGAAAATTGTGTCCCCCTTCATCATGATGAGAAACAACCATGCCATAGCTACTTTAAACTATTCTTCAGACCGTATTGTTTTGGTGATCAAGCACTAAAGAACCATGCCATAGCCTACTTTAAAGTATTTTTCATTGATCAAGCACTACAAAGCTAGCACCCACAAAAGCTAGACCCCAAAATCGCAAACAGTGGACTAGCTAAGGGCTGTGAACTAAATGCTTCCCAAATAGCATTTCTAAGCAGTAATATTGCTCAAAACAGCACCAAAACTCATCAGTCACTTGTTCTGGGTCCCTATATAAAATGAAGCACCAACGATGTAGTTCATTAGCCCGGAGTTTATAACAGAAGACTGTTAAGAACACTGACCAACTGGATATATGAATAAAAGTCAACATCCACATCACAACTGCCTTTTCTTCGAGACGAGCTGCTCAACAGGAGCTGGTGTTGTAAACTTCGAGTTCGCATTACATTACATTGTTACTACAACTACATTGTTGGAGCTTGGTTTTATGTGTAGAGAATTAAAATAAAAATAAAATAAATAATTAGATAACAATATATACCATACAAAATGTAACTCATAATCACTCACACAAACACAAACACATGACTTCCTGAGGCGTCCTGCTTGTCATGCAATTCTTTGGGGAGGAGAAGAGTGGACAATAAACAACAGAGAAAACAGGAGAAACATAGAGAGAGAGAAGCAGTGTGTGAAGAACTGATCATTGAGAGCGTACATGATTGTAGGTACAGGAGGACTTTGGCTCTGTCTGCCCCCCTCCACCCATTTTCTCTCTCTCTCTCACACACACACAAACCCACTCACACACACACACACACACACACACACACACACACACACACCCACCCACCCACCCACCCACCCACACACACACACACACACACACCCACCCACCCACACACACACACACACACACACACACACACACCCGGAGTGAGTGCATGTGAGCCTGCTGTGCCTCCAGACCTCCCCCTGCTAGGACTCATTATTTACATTAGGCAGAGATGGATTTCCGATGGCTTGTGGTTTAATGTAATGTCATAATCCAGCCCGCCGTGCCAGTCTGCCACCCAGTGAGCTGGGCCAATTCACCACCCCCCCCCCCCCCCCGCCCTGGCACACCCTGGCACACGCCTGCCCACCGCAAACATGGTGAGAGCAGAGGAGAGGAGAGAGGAGAGGGGAGAGGAGAGGAGGAGGGGAGAAGAGAGGAGAGGAGAGGAGGGGAGAGGAGAGGGGAGAGGGGGAGAGGAGAGCAGAGGGGAGGAGGGGAGAGGAGAGGGGAGAAGGGGAGAGGAGAGGAGAGGAGGGGGAGAGGGGGGAGGGGAGAGGAGGAAAGGAGAGGAGGGGAGAGGGGAGGGAGAGGATAGAGGAGAGAGGAGGGCAGGGGAGAGGAAAGGAGAGGAGAGAAGAGGAGATTCACCTATACAGTTTGTCTGTACTCAGTGAGTGTAACTGTAGAGGAAGTCTGTGTAGACAGCTGAGAGCCTCAGAGGAGATGAAGGATGTCTAGAACTGAAGATGCAACATGGAGCTCTTGTGCTGTGCCATCTGAGATACTGATGTGTGTGTGTGTGTGTGTGTGTGTGTGTATGCTCTTGTGCTGTGGCATCTGAGATACTGATGTATGTGTGTGTGTGTGTGTGTGTGTGTGTGTATGCTCTTGTGCTGTGGCATCTGAGATACTGGTGTGTGTGTGTGTGTGTGTGTGTGTGTGTGTGTGTGTGTGTGTGTGTGTGTGTATGCTCTTGTGCTGTGGCATCTGAGATACTGGTGTGTGTGTGTGTGTGTGTTCAGGTGCTGTGGCATCTGAGATACTGATGCAGTGTGTTCTGGCCTGGATGACTGGGTCTATCATGGGGTGCGTGGTGTGTGTTCTACTAGCGGCATCAAAGGCGGTGTGTGTGTGTGTGTGTGTGTGTGTGTGTGTTTACTCTTAAGCCTGATGCTCCTTTAATCACTTTAGTCTGCTCTTAGTCCTGCACCTTGCTCTCCGCCATTAGAGGGCCATTAGCACAGCCTGCTTAAGCACTTCCCCTATGGCCTACACAATGTGTGTGTGTGTGTGTGTGTGTGTGCATATGTGTGTGTGCGTGTGTGTGTGTGTTCATGTATGAGGGATCAGACAACCCCCTAACTTTCAGACATGACACCCCATCCAGACATAACGTTACCCCCCTCTCATGGGCCACCCCCCTCCACACACACACACACACACACACACACACACACACACACGGCAGGCTCTTCTGTCTGCTGTGCTATTGATGAATCCCCCCCCCCCCCCCATCATAAGCATATCCTGAGTGGCCGGGTGCCGTCTCCATATTTAATGTGTGCAGGGGTGATTATGGTGAGTTCTGGGTCAGAGTTGCTCAGATTAACTCCTCTAGCTGTATGGTGAGCAGCTGTTTGGCCCGGTCGCCGAGGGAACCGGCCGACTAAGCTGCTGCCGCTCGGACCGTCCGTCCGCCCGCCCACCTGCACGAGCCAAGCGGCGCGTCGCTAGAACCCGTCCCGCTAGAACCCGTCCCGTCCCGCCGCCACCTCAATTACGGCACCTTCTTAGAACTGAAAGCGTTCCAGTTCCACACTGCAGCCGAACGCCTCGTTTAATCGCAACAAATGATTTTAGATAAAAGACAACGGCTACATTCATCAGTCAGAACGAGTACAATGACATGTCCAAATAGTTTTAGGAACATGGACATAAACCAAACATGCTTTAATATGCCCATATGAACATCAACTATACATGCTTTAATAAGCTCATGACATAGATCCACGTTTTGATTCCCCAGACTGATTAGCTTAGCACAGCTTAGCATGATAGCAAGCGCTTCCTCATGAGGAAGAACTAAAAGAACTAGAACTGAACACAGAACACTAGAACACAGCTGATGAGGACGTCTTCATCAAGGCTATT
>NC_085000.1:34317336-34327336 GCF_963854185.1 Sardina pilchardus | reverse complement strand
CCAAGCAAGGTATTGCATGTGAGAATGCAGTTTTTAAGAGTTCAGCGTTCAACACCACAGTCCCCACACTCTGGGCACATAGATGGAGGCTCTTGGAGTAAACTACAGCATTTGCAAATGGGTTCACAGCGTCCTCTCTGACCAGTCACAGAGGGTCAGGATGGGTGGTCTGACCAGTCACAGAGGGTCAGGATGGGTGGTCTGACTTCTGACACCTTCACCACCAGCACAGGTGCCCCCAGGGCTGTGTGTTGAGTCCTCTACTGCATAACCTATACACCTATCACTACATTTATACAACAACGTAATTGCGGCGTATGTCAAACTTCATACAACATTCCAATGATAAATTGATTCCCATATTGGGGCTAGGGCCAGGGAGCATTTCAGTGCAGAAACGTCAGGCGGGTTTGGAGGTCTTGTTGGATAAGGGGTGCAGGACTGGAGGTCTTGTTGGATGAGAGGTGCAGGACTGGAGGTCTTGTTGGGTGAGAGGTGCAGGACTGGAGGTCTTGTTGGATAAGAGGTGCAGGACTGGAGGTGCAGGACTGGAGGTCTTGTTGGATAAGAGGTGCAGGACTGGAGGTCTTGTTGGATGAGAGGTGCAGGACTGGAGGTCTTGTTGGGTGAGAGGTGCAGGACTGGAGGTCTTGTTAGATAAGAGGTGCAGGACTGGAGGTCTTGTTGGGTAAGAGGAGCAGGACTGGAGCTCGTGCTCAAGCACGTGGGCCTTGAGTCAGTACTGGGTAAGATGGTGGTCCTCCTCCTCCTCCTCCCCTCTTCTTTTGCAGCTTTAAATGTCACAAATGTTCATGATGTTTCTCACTTCTGAATCACGCCAGCATGGACACGGCTGCCCATTGCATTAATCTCACAGAGAAGTGTGTGTGTGTGTGTTTCTGAATGTTGCAGGCAGTGAACATACTGTATGTGTAAGTTTTGTATCAAGAGATGATTCACAATGTAAAGATGTCTCAAAACCTTTAGCATAAACAAATATAGACCTTTACAATAAGCTTTCTAGTCTGGCTATCACCATACTAAGCTCAATCTTTTAAGATTGAACATTAGAATGTCAATGTGGAGTCTGCACTTTATTTCTACTGCACAAGAGGCGCGATCAATGGGCATCATTCAAATGACTCCGCTCGCTTGGATAGTCCTTCAACCAATCCGACCAACGATCCGGGGCATCTTATGGATAAGCTAGTTTGTGATTGGACCCAAAGGTTGTGGCCAGGATGCAATGGAGATAGATGTGCAGGTTTCCAGCCTGAGCTGCTGGGCCAAATCCAAATTCACTGGCAGGTCAGGCAGGGTTCACCAGCCTTTAGGATTTCTGCACATTGAATCACACAATCCAAGAGAATGAGATGCAGCCCACAATGCTAGAGGGGTTCTTCCCAGCTCTCCAAACATGTTGCCCACAATGACATAGAACTAGAGATTTGTTCATTGTACATGCTTTGTTCATAACTTGAACCAACACACTTTTCCACAATGTTCTTTTTGTAGAGCCTGAAGAGCCGTTTCCCAAACTGGCTTTGGGTATTTCTACCGGACCTGCTCCATCTGTTATGAAGAATTCTCTGCTTCTCCTCCTCCTCAGTGTAGGGAATGTGGCACTTATAAACTACCAGTGTTGGTCATCTTACTTTTAAAAAGTAATTAGTTACCGTTACAAATTACTTCTGCCAAAAAGTAATTGAGTTAGTAACTCAGTTACCACACTGTAAAAGTAATTAGTTACTCAGCAAAGTAACTGACGTTAATTTTTATGTTATATAACATCTTTAACGTCATACATATTTATTATAGCCTAACTGATTGAAGAATATAACCAATTATTCTGTACAATTAGTGGGTGGAAGTCAGAACGTGCGCATGGCATCCGCCCACCCAGCCCAGGCCCGGGGTGGCTATCGGGAGATGCGGGAGGATTCCCGGTGGGCCGTTAACGTTTTGGGCCGGTCTGATTATTGTGAGCTTAAATAGGCCCTATATTGTTTCTGACGATTTGTTGCGCTCTCGTGGCACTTCAGCAGCCAGGGCTGCGCGGTCGCGGCCGCCCCTTACTCGCAGTTTCCCAAATATTAACAAAGTAGCACTCACAAAACTGTTCGGAAGTCGCAGCAAGTCTATATTTGCAATCTACAGGAGTAAATGAACAAGCCCTTCTCCAGTTGAACGGCCCTGACGAAATGTAGGCTATGCAGCAGAGACGTGTAATAGGCTAATGATTAATTTTACTGTAAGGTAACCCCCGATATCAGAAGCCCTCAAAAATAAAATAGGCTATCTTTAAAATGTATAGGGTCCTCCTTTGAAAATAACGTTCAGTTTCAGTGAAGTAGCCCTGTCAAGAAACTATAGAAATCCGACAGACAGAGAAAGTGCACATTTACTTGTCACTATTATGCCTATAAGCTATCGTGGGAAGTTCGCTACGTGCAAATGAAATGGCTTGGATTTGGTGAGTAGCCTATTCAAGTCTTTTTTCCCCTCCTGAAGTTGGAAGTGTGCCTTTAATGAAATTATTTCCATATTCCACTCTGATGTACAGTATCTTGGTCGCTATGCCTAGTCTGTCAAGGGTGATTAGGCTAATATAGCCTACATTTATTTATAGCTCAGGGGAGGGTATTCCATGATCCTATCCAGTGAACTCGCTTCATTCAGCCAAATTGTAGTAACGCGACGCTTTAAATTCTCAGTAACGATAACGGCGTTGCAAGGATGAGAAAAGTAATTAATTAGATTACTTCGTTACTGACAAAGTAGCGCCGTTAGTAACGGCGTTATACTTAAACGCCGTTACTACCAACACTGTAAACTACCCTATTACATCTTTATTGTATTCAACCATCACCTTTCTCACCTTCCCTTCTCTTTGTCTGCTCAACTTCTGCTGGCTTTCCAACGTTAACGTTGTTGCAGCCTTTGTTCAGATTAGGTGAATTAAGAAAACAGGCCGAAATTAACATACAGTTGATGATACGGCCCCATATGAGATCTGTCTGTGCCTCCTCCTGGCAGTTTGCTCCTTCGTTCCTCTCTTTCTCTTCCTTTCTTCCTTTCTTCCTCTCTCTGTTCTCGCTCCCTCTCTCGCACATCCCCCACCCTCACACACACACACACACACACACACCTACACACAGAGTGGTCGGCCACCTGTCTCGCGTGGCGCTCGGCCGCCTGGTTGCGTAATAAGCATGTCCATCAGCTCTGGCCACCCAATGCTGCTTACACACAGGCCTGTGTGTGTGTGAGTGTACATTTGTGTGTGTGTGTGTGTGAGTGTACATTTGTGTGTGTTTGTGTGAATTTGTGTGTGTTTGTGTGTTTGTGTGTGTTTGTGTGTGTGTGTGTGTGTGTGTGTGTGTGTGTGTGTGTGTGTGTGTGTGTGTGTGTGTGTGTGTGTGTGTGTGTGTGTGTGAGTGTACATTTGTGTGTGTGTGAGTGTACATTTGTGTGTGTTTGTGTGAATTTGTGTGTGTTTGTGTGTTTGTGTGTGTGTGTGTGTGTGTGTGTGTTTGTGTGAATTTGTGTGTGGTCGTGTGTGTGTGTGTGAGTGTGAGTGTGAATTTTTGTGTGTTTTTGTGGTTGTGTACGTGTGTGTGTGTGTGTGTGTGTGTGTGTGTGTGTGTGTGTAAGTGTGGTAGAGCGTAGAGGTTCTCATAAAGGCTATTGTCCAGTTGGGATTGACACATGCCAAAAAATGCCCAGGACACACACACACACACACACAAACACACACATGGATACACACAGACACACATACACGACCACACAAACACACACAAATTCACACTCACAGACACACGCAGACACACAGAGATAAACACAGACACACACACATAGACACATACACAAACACACACACACACACACACACACACACACACACACTCATAGACACACACCTGCTCACACACAGACACAGGTAGGTAGACACACATACAGTCATACACACAAGCAGACACACACACAGAAACACACACACACACACACACTTTTACAACACACACTTATACTGTACTCTCAGTTCAGCATCCCAGATAGCTTGCTGTGGTACTGGTATTTAGCGGTGAAGTTGACTCTTTTGGCAGAGGCCCATATCTCTGTTTCAAGGGACTTTAATTAACATATCTACGTTTAAAGGGAGTTGAGTTCATCCCTGTGATCTGTGCGCCGTATTTATTTATTTTTGTGATCACCTAACGGGCAGAAAAAAATGACGATCTTGGCACAGAACAAATGTCACCCATTAGTCTGATTGTGTCACAGGCACACACACACACACACACACACACACACACACACACACACACACACACACACACATACACCACTGGTCTCCCCCCTCTGAATGTGTTGCAGGCATGCATGCCCCCCTCCCCCAGCTCCATTGCACTCCCCCCCCCGCCCCCCCCCCACAACTGCAGCGTTTGTAATGGCTTTTAAATAATAGCTCACTGTGACAAAGTAATCCTGATTACAGAAAGGTTAATGTGTGTCAGTCGCACTGTTGCAACGCGAGCACTTCCCAGCCTCTGACCTTGTGCTGGCGCAAATGAGCAGAGAGGAGCTTAACCGGCGTTCAGATACTATATCAGCGCTCTGATGTCTCCGTTTAGATACCATAACAGCGCTCTGATGTCTCCGTTTAGATACCATATCAGCGCTCTGATGTCTCCGTTTAGATACCATAACAGCGCTCTGATGTCTCCGTTTAGATACCATAACAGCGCTCTGATGTCTCCATTCAGATGCAGCAGGAGAGCACGGAGGGACATATGCTTTTGTGTATGTTGCCTTTACAATGCTTCATGTAAGGACATATGCTTTTGTGTATGTTGCCTTTACAATGCTTCATGTAAGGACACAAGTCCAGCAGAGAACCACAAGCAGTCTGAGAGCAGCGGGATACTTTCAAAAAATTTTAGTGGTTGTGAAAAAGAATCTTTTTACACACACACACAAAAAAAAATGGTACTTCTGTTCTTGGACGTAGAAGCAACAGATTGAGCACACTCGCCTCTCCAACAATCCTCCTCCGTGCAGCCAACACTTCCGTCGTGTCCATCTTGGTGTGTTTTTCTGCACGGCTGCGTTTTGGGTGTGAGAACCGCGCGGACACAATGCCAGCCTGCTCAGCCTACTCGCTGAGAAACACGCGCACCTCAAGCGGCCCAATCTCACCAGAGGGAGAAGGACTGCTGAGAACACGCGCACCTCAAGCGGCCCAATCTCACCAGAGGGAGACGGACTGCTACTGCTTTGGAGACTCCTGCTTGGCTTGCTTGGACGATGCCGTTTAGGATTCCTTAACATTGCTATGTTGTCACATCCCAAGAGATCTTTAGGATTCCTTAAGATTGCTATGTTGTCATATCCCAAGAGATCTTTAGGATTCCTTAAGATTGCTATGTTGTCACATCCCAAGAGATCTTTAGGGTTCCTTAAGATTGCTATGTTGTCACATCCCAAGAGATCTTTAGGATTCCTCAAGATTGCTATGTTGTCATATCCCAAGAGATCTTTAGGATTCCTTAAGATTGCTATGTTGTCATATCCCAAGAGATGTTTAGGATTCCTTAAGATTGCTATGTTGTCATATCCCAAGAGATCTTTAGGATTCCTCAAGATTGCTATGTTGTCATATCCCAAGAGATCTTTAGGATTCCTTAAGATTGCTATGTTGTCATATCCCAAGAGATCTTTAGGATTCCTCAAGATTGCTATGTTGTCATATCCCTTTGGAGGTCTTTTGGGATTATGAGTAAATTATTCCAAAGAAACCCCCTCATTTCCCATTCTCAACCCTCTCCTCTTCCTTTTCCTCACTGTCATATTTGGCACCACTTCAGATTAGGTCTGTGCCTGGTGATATAGATTACCCCAATTCAGATTAGGTCTCTGCCTGGTGATATAGATTACCCCAATTCAGATTAGGTCTGTGCCTGGTGATATAGATTACTCCAATTCAGATTAGGCCTGTGTCTGGTGATAAACATTACCCCAATTCAGATTAGGCCTGTGCCTGACAGTAACATGATTTAGAGTACATTGTCCCCACCGTGACTAGCATGGGGGGCAATAGAACACATCGGCCCCGCTGTGACTAGCATGGGGGGGCAATAGAACACATCGGCCCCACTGTGACTAGCATGGGGGGCAATAGTGACTAGCATGGGGGGCAATAGAACACATCGGCCCCACCGTGACTTGCATGGGAGGCAATAGAACACATCGGCCCACTGTGACTAGCATGGGAAGTCTGCATGTAATGCTCCCTCATGGAGATCCAGAGTCTGACACAAGCAGCCGGCCAGCGTGGAGGTGCCCAGTGTGTGTGCTGCTGCTGGTCCCCACTGGCCCGTGTGTGTGGTGGTGGACATGTGTGTGTGTGTGTGTGTGTGTGTGTGGTGGAGGGGAGCTGGTGTTCAGTGTGTGTGTGTGTGTGTGTGTGTGTGTGTGTGTGCAGTGGTGGAGGGGGGCTGGTGTGTGTGTGCGTGTGTGCGGTGGTGGAGGGGGGCTGGTGTGTGTGTGTGTGTGTGTGTGTGTGTGCGGTGGTGGAGGGGGAGGGCTTAAGAGAGAGGCGTCTCATTAGTGCGGTTATGGGGTGGGCACATCTCTGGAGCTAAACGCAACCCCTCCCGACACACACACGCCTGCCCCACACACACCGCCTGCCACCCCACACACACACACGCCTGCCCCCCTCCACACATACACACACACACACACACTCCCTTACACACACGCCTGTGCCTGCGCTTCCACTGGTGCTGTGACAGACACGCCTGCCCCACACACACACACACACACACACACACACACACACACACACACACACACACACACACACACACACACTCCCTTACACACACGCCTGTGCCTGCGCTTCCACTGGTACTGTCACAGACACGCCTGCCCCCCTCCACACACACACACACACACACACACACACACACCCTTACACACACGCCTGTGCCTGCGCTTCCACTGGTACTGTCACAGACACGCCTGCCCCCCTCCACACACACACACACACACACACACACACACACACACCCTTACACACACGCCTGTGCCTGCGCTTCCACTAGTGCTGTCACAGACAAGGTCACTTCCTATTACACACGAGCTTCAAGTCATTTGCTAGCCCGTCTCTCTTTTCATCTACTCCCCTCTGTATCACTCACTCCATTCTCACTCTATCACCCTCTCTCTCTCTCTCTCTCTCTATCATATTCTCTCTCTATCTGTCACTGTCTTTCTCTTGTTCACTCGTTCCTTCTCCTCCTCCTCTGCTCATTTGCTCTAAGTTTTATGTCTCTGCTTGTGTCAGCTGCACTGAGTACACAGATATATGACTCTAATTACGCTGTTTTACGGGGCCTTTAAACGTCCGCCGCAGCAGAGTTACGGCCTTAATATCGCAGAGAGGGATTAGGGCAGCAGGGCTGTGACTCAGGAGCACGGCCATCACTGACCACTCCTGCCCACTCCTGCCCACTCCTCTCCCTCCCTGTGCAGGACAATATTTACTTGATTTAAAATCTATACCAGAGGAAATTAATCGCAATAGCCTCTAATGTGCACTTTAGCTAAATTGGGAAAAGTCTAATTTAGCAGTACGAGTTGTTTAATGGGGGAATAAGTGTGAAAGGTTGAGGAGTTTGATTTTTGGTTTGAATAATTTAACCTGTGAGCCAACAAGCCATTTTTTTTAACATGCTGTGCCACAGTTGGACTCTCCAAAATGTTAGAAAATAAAGGTGTCCCTTTTTAACATGCTGTGCCACAGTTGGACTCTTAAAATACTGAATAATTTATGTTTGGTGCAGATATGTTAGATTATATATCAATATGGAAGGAAACTGAATTATGGTGAACCTTAAGTAAGACCCTATTTTATTTATTTTTATTTTTAAAATCCACATAGTGGAGAGAATTATTAAATTGCAAATTTAATTAGCAAATGTATAAGCAAATTAAATTGTCATTTACTTATAGTCAATTATATAGAACCCTATTTCTGCCACTACATAAAAAAATAATAATTGCAAGAAAACAAATTCAGAGATTTTGAGAAATAAATGTTCAATTCCGACAAATAAAGTAATTATTGCAAGAAATTAGAAAAGTCAGTGTTGGAAAAAAAACTTTCTAACATATTCCATTGCTGAAAACAAAACACATGCCCAAAAAATGTCATTTGTAATGTATTCCATTCCATTATGAGTAGCACATTCTAAATACGTGGATTACTTCCACATTGAATTGCATTTTAGAAGTGTAGGATTGTGGCCATCAAATCCTGCTTACTGAACAGGCCTGTTCTGGTGTGTTGTTCTGTTTCAAATGGCTGCATGTGTTAGGAGAATGTAAAGTCCAGCTACCCGATACAGCTATAGAATAGCAAGGTGACCAGTACAACTCCAGAAGGTGACTATACCCCTGTCTATTTTTATTTATTGATTTATTTATTTTAGCTTGGGTTACTTTAAGACGCTTCTTCAGGCCGGAGCAGGGCCATAGCCATACATGTGATTGCTAAATGACCATCAAAAACCACACATTAGAATATGCTACTTGCAAGAATAATACATTTTCAGAGGATGTACCATACTGTAGGTAATTCTAAAACTTGAACATAGATGTCATTAGTGCATGCATGTCATAAGTTAAACAATGACTCAAAATTTATCACACTTGTTTGAAATAAATGACACAACAAATATTTGACAGTTCAAAATGCAAACAAATTGCTGAGAAGTGCATGTTCATGACAGTAATGGGCAAGCGAACAGTGAGGCATTTACAGTGCATGCAGGCTGTAGACTGGAATAAACCTCTCTTTTGCAGCGCTGAGAAGTCTTCTCTTTTCGTACTGAATTTGTACTGAAGAATGACTGCGCAGTGGTGTTTTCATGTGGCCTGTTTTGTGAATGATGTCAGAACACTGCTTGGCTTTGAGCTCAGGTAACACTGTTCAAGGCTATAGACCGATTTACACATAATAAACAATGGAGCTGGCTCTGACTCCAATAATGTAGGCTAAATAAAAACACTGCTGGGCTTTGAGCTCAGGTAGCACTGTTTGAGGCTATTGTTCAGAATTTCAAGAGTGGTGAGAGGTTTTGAGAATGCAGTTTGAGAATGAGGGTTTGTGTTTTGAGAAAAGGGTGGAAGGTTTTTTTTTTTTTTTTTAAATGTGTTTTAGCTATTTTTATTATTATTATTATTATTATTAGATTGATTTCAGATCAGACAGTGTGCTAACTGCCAGACACTGCTAACTGTCTTAGAAGTTGCCGTTGTTTGTTGTTTTATACAGTATTGACGTTTATCAAATTAATAGGCTGTAAAATATGCACCCCATATACTGTATCTGTTATCATTGTATGAAATATACTCATAATACTGATAATAATGTCATTCAATTCATGTTTGCTGCTAAATGTGCTTCGAGATCAGATCACCCTCAGACCACACTGGCGTTGGCCACTATAGACCTGTATCATATGAGGCATCGCTAGCACACACTGGCGTTGGCCACTATAGACCTGTATCATATGAGGCATCGCTAGCACACACTGGTGTTGGCCACTATAGACCTGTATCATATGAGGCATCTCTAGCACACACTGGTGTTGGCCACTAGACATCATATGAGGCATCGCTAGCACACACTGGTGTTGGCCACTATAGACCTGTATCATATGATATGAGGCATCGCTAGCACACACTGGCGTTGGCTACTATAGACCTGTATCATATGATATGAGGCATCGCTAGCACACACTGGCGTTGGCCACTATAGACCTGTATCATATGAGGCATCTCTAGCACACACTGGTGTTGGCCACTATAGACCTGTATCATATGAGGCATCTCTAGCACACACTGGTGTTGGCCACTATAGACCTGTATCATATGAGGCATCGCTAGCACACACTGCTGTTGGCCACTATAGACCTGTATCATATGA